>NW_020450711.1:468607-665232 GCF_003343035.1 Apteryx rowi
GGTGCCGCCGGAGCCGGCGGCGGCTGGGCCAGGGCGAGGTGCAGCTCCGCGGCCAGCAGCAGGGAGACAAACTTCAGGAGCATGCTTGCCTCGCCGTCAGTGGCAATTAATAATAGTAATAGTGATGATGATGATGGGGGGGGGCGGGTGAAGAGAGCCCGTGCAGCAACGTAGTTAAGGGAAGGGGAGAAGGGGGGGGAAGGAGGAGAAGAAGGGGGAAAAAAAAAGAGAAAAAGAAAGTTCTGCCTCCCGAGGCTGAGTCAAGTGTGAGTGGGAGAGACAAAAATGTCAACAAAAGCAGCTCGCGTGTGAACTTTGTGTTTCTCTGCAGGGAAGAGCCGGGCGCACATGGAAGGAGAGAGAGAGGAGCGAAATCCCAAATCACTGATGCCGGGGAGGCAAAGGTGAGGGGGGGGAGAGGAAAAGGAAGAGAGGTGGCTCGGACCCGGCAGGCAGAGAAGTTTGAGCACTTCCCACTCCTCGTCCACTTCTCTGCTGTAGTCACTGGATCATCCCCATCAGCAGCAGAGGCAGGGGGCAGCTCTGCTGCGACTCGGCACTTTCCCGGGCTCCGGTGGCTCCCTTTCCTTCCTTTGCCCCCTTTAGTTTTGAAGAGAAGGAGGAGGAGGGGAGAGAAGAAATTCAAGCACCAAAAAAAGCCTCGATCGTCTCCGGTGAGAGGGTTTAAAAAAAGAAGAAGAAAAAAAAAAGACCCACGAAGCGGAAAACGTCCCGGATTTTTGTAAAAGCCCCCTCCCTATATCTTTTCTGTTGTTGTTGTTGTTGTTATCCCCAGTCCGTCGATGTGAACAAGAGGAGAAGGGAGAGAAATGTGAAGATGAGAGGAGGTGGAACAATGAATTTATAGCGGAATGCCATCCTGCAATGGCAATTTCAACAATTCGTCACTGCAGGCTGCCTCTTAAAGGGAGAGCTTCAAAACCACCACTCCCACACTTCCTTCTCATTTAATCAGACAGAGAGAGAAACTTGAGGGGAGGGGGAAAGAGAGAGGGGGGGCTGAGGGGGGAGGAGAAACGGAGAGAGGGAGCGAGGGAGAGGGAGGCAGGAGAGAGAAAGAGAGGGAGGAAGGAGGGGAGGGGAGAGAGACCGGGAGAAAATGTTTGTGTATGAAAAACACAAGATTTCCTTTGAATCATTTAAAGCCACAGTGTCACCCGGTGTGCGCTGTTTCTCAACTGATCGGGGATGGCCGAGCCGCGCTTACCTCACCTCCCGCAAAGTCCCCCTCTCTCCTGCCCTACGTTGTCGCTCGTTTTGCAATTTTAGGTGGGAGAGGCGGGTTTATGCCTCGCTGGAGCAAGGCGAGGGAAGCGGCCGGGGCTGCCCCCGGGGATCCCGGGCTGCAGAGCGGCGTGTGCGGCACGCCAGGATGCGCCGCGGTGCCGGCTGGCAACAAGTCCCCGGGAGCCCGGGGCTGCGGGCGGCTCCCGCGGCGCTGCGCGGGCGGCCGCGGCTCTGCGCGCCCCGTGCGTCCCCTCTGGCAGCGGGCTGTCACCCCGTCGGGGCGGGCTGCAGTTTCCCCCACACCCCCACGTTCCCCGGGAGGAAGGAGGGCGGGGAAGGGTTAATGCTTGCTTTGACCTCCCGAGCGACTTCAGATGCTGAGATCGTCCCCCCGCGGCCCGGCACACGCTCCGTCCCCTCTTCCTCCTGCGGCTGCGGGCTCAGCAAGGGCACCACGAAGGGCAGGCGCCTGGATTCACCTCCTCATCGGCCCCTTCCCTGCCCGCTGCCCGCTGCCCGAGGGGCTCAGCCTCGCCTGGGGGCAGAGGTCCCGCTGGGCCCCGAGGGACCGCGACACCCGAGGGAGTCCCACCTCCGCCGGCTCCCGCTCGGGGACCCAGCAGCGGCGCGGCCCAGGTGCCTCTTCCCTCGTTGAGCCAAGCAGAGGCACGCGGGAAGCAAAAAGTGCTGCCTCGCACGGTGTGTTTCCTCCGGGCGCCCTTCAGGTCCCCCCAAGGCAGGTGCTTTCTAGCTGCAGGACTCGGGAAGGGACGCGCTGGCCAGTCTTCGCCCCAGCCTGGAAACAACGTCGCAGCCCGATCGCTCTGTCCTYGAGGGAATTACACACACACCTGCAACACGCCGCAGGGTCAGGACCACAGTGCCAGGCTACGCAAAGATGACACGTTACTGCTCGACTTTTGGAGGCTGCTCCGAGAGTCTAAAGCTTCTGTAAAGAACAGGTTAACTAATGCCACGGACTTTTCCAAAAATTAATATTGCCAGGTAAATGATTACATTAGCAGCTGCCCAATCTTAAATTAGGTCAGCCTGAGGTTATAGTGTGGAAGATTTAACGTACCAAAGTTTCGCAGGTGCTCTTTTTTCTTTTTCCATTTTTCCAGAAACTGTGATATCTGAAAATAAAAGTTCCGTTCTCAAAGTCCTGGTACTTCTTTTTCTACTTTTCAGTATTTTACTATCACCAAAATTTAATTCTTGACTGGAGACAGTAAATTGCAAAATTAAGAGTTCTACATCAGAAAGGTCACATGACACCTTTTGTGCTGTGTTCCAGGACTACTCAACATTTTTCAAATGTACACATTTTCCCAGTTACTTTTAACTACTTATAAAGAAAAAAAATCGAAAAGGAGAGAAGGAGAGAAGAAGAAGGCATATTTTCATAAAAGAAAGAAATTTGTCTCCCACTTTTTCTTGATCAGCTTTTACTTTTCATTTGAACCAAGTGGATATCTCTTCACCACCAATAAGATCTTTACTGACTTCAGTGGGACCTGGTCAGGCCATGGATTCACATGCATGTCTGGGTCCAAACACTCAGATACCTCTGGGATATGTGCTAAAGATCAGATCTGGGAAAAGGAATGCAGTTTGGATAACAACCTCAGAAACTCCCATTAAAAAAAGTGTTAGTTTGTCCATGAAGCGGAATATGGCACACAAGAGGCCAGTGTAATGTTCTCCCATGCCACAGCATAATTCCAACTGTCCAGTACAGGAAAAAGAAAAATATGAGAAGAGTTAGCAGTTATTAAATGGTGGATCTCACTGCTTGTCTATTTTGTTGTCTTTGATTTCCCAAATTACAGGAGAACTTGGTTAAGTTTCCACAATGCCCTGTTTCACCATGCAAGGATCTGGGCTTTCTGGGAAGGTCTGAATTAGCCTGCACAGACTGCCCCATAGATTATGAAGTCTTTCCTATTTATGTTTCAAAACTGTAATAACTCAGTGGTGCAATAAGGGAAAGATAGGTCAATTATGCTTCTATTCTGAGAATCTTTAAGTTTAAGGATAAATCACTTAAACAAGTCATCTTCTTTGTCCTCCCAGTTTTGCCCTCTTAGCCCCTTTTTACAGTTACAGCACTCCCTTTAAACAAGAAAGCCTGTTAGCATGTCCCAAGTTGTGGATGGCACTAAATCCTTGTCAAACAGTTCTGACCTGGAAATCACTGAACTGACCTTTCCCAGCTGAAAGATACAGAGACACAAATCCTCAATTAGCTTTAAGGCACAACATAGGTTTTGTACACTTTGCGCCAAATTCAATCCTGATGTAAAAAGAGCCAGGCCCCTTGAGTCTAATGGAGCTGCAAGCCGCTTTCATTAAGGCTGCATTTCACCCTTTGGGTTTGTCCATGAAAAGCTTTAGGATCCTTCAAGTAACAGCCCCAGTAGCTGGGGATTCCTGATTAGATAGTATTTTAGCCGCATGAGAAATTTTTCTGAGGAGCATTGTAAACACTTTTATGAATGAGAGGACACTGAGATAGTGACAAAGCTGTTAATCATTTTGTCCACATTTCCCTCAAATGGGCTTATAGAAGGGTCCTGTCTGATGTCACCCCTTTTTTGATTCTCAGTCATATCACTAGGAGTGGAAAACCATGAATCCAAGGTATCAACAGATTAGTGCTGTATCTGTCTACAGTCCCCTGATAGCTGTTAATGTCTAATAGAGAGTTCCTACCCAACACATTCTGTTTTTCACCATTTGCTTAACTCTTCTGCCTTGGGGATTACTTTCTGTTTAGGCTTTGCTATTCTGGTTTTAAGAATGTCTGACATTTCTGTGTAATTGCACAGGGGAGATATGAATTATTAGGGGAGATATTAGTTATTTCTATAAAATTATAGGGCCAAGAAGATGAAATCAAACCCAAGAAAATAGCCTGCTCAGTATATTCAGGTAACTATACTGAAGTAATATCAAATACACAACATTTGATAAGACTGTGATCAACAAAGGCCTTTGACTGGGAATTGGACCCAGGTTTTGATAAGTCCCAATCTAAGCATCTATATCTGTAGCAACATGCCTCGTAGTGGGTGACAGCTTTGTCTCCACTGAGACTCAGAAGCCTCGGCTAACATTATGGGACATTTTTAATATGCATATCAGCAAGAGCAAGCTCGTTTATCACAGGAGGGTTTTCAAATCTTTACCTCCTACAGATCTATCAGCGATACTTTGCAGCTTTTAAAATTCACCATGGGTTCGATTCATTGATCTTGTCAGCAGTTTTAACAGTCCAAACATTATGATTATAATGTTCAAGTCTACCGGTTTTAAAGCTTTCCTATGGTGATGCATTAAAACCACTGAAGACATTTATTTCTAAAGTGCTCATTATTAAATAAAATACTCATTATAAGTCATTTGGCAAAGAACTTTTAAAGATGAATATTTTTGTTCAGTGTTTTGGAAAGGACTAGACACACTGGCATTTGGAATAAGCTATACAGCCTTTGACCCCTACCCGAGGACAGGGGTTTTGTCAACAATTGTCTCTCATTAGGACAATGTCTTTAAGTGGCTTAAACGCTCTTGAAAACAAATTCAGACAGAGATGCCTCCTGATAGTTCTGAGTGACTCTAACTCTTGCTTACTGATACTGAAATAGGTTTGTGGTTGATAAACAAGCCAACATCACCATTACTGGTGTACCCTTCCTGCCACTCTTACCAGACAGGCCGGGAACTGAGTGCTTCTGGAGACTGGGCTAGCTGCCCCATCTTTCTCATGTTGCTTGTGGCTAAGGCAGTAGCGGGAAGCTGCTGCGGGCTGCACATTCTCTCATTTCTGGACTGTATGGGGCCAGCATTTCTGATGATTCCAGTCCAAAGTTGTTGTAGACCCTAAATTATTTACATAAGGATCAAGCAGTGCCTACTGTAGAAAACCCAAACAATTAAAAGATATTATCACAGTGAAAAGGCATAGACTGGTGTTCCTCAGTGTGCAAGCTCCTATATAATGTGAGCGAGGCTGTAACTTTGTGCCCCGACAAGCCACCGTCACATACAACCACTAGCTGCAGTTGCTGTAATTGGCTAGTTTTAGAATACAAGTGCCTTCAGGTATAATAAAATCACGAGCTTAAAATAGTTGTGTCTTAGTAACAAATGTCTTTTTGGTGTGAAGCACTGCAGCTTTAAGGCAAAATGTTTTACTTGCCTCTTTATGGTCAATGACATCTTCTTCAACTACAGCCGTGCGGGCAGCGAAGGAGACACCTTTGGCTTGGGGTTTTTGCTTTTATAAGTGGCATGTGTAAGTAATGTATCAAGTATATAACAGTTCCAGCAGGCTGAAAATTTTACGTTTGACATCAGCTTCATTTTTCTATAAGGGCTAAGGAAGCAGCCTTAAGGGGTACAGCGTTAAAGTTGGTTGGGCACAGTTTAAATAGCTGTATTGTTTTATTGTAGCAGCACAAAAATATTGTGAATTTATGAGTACTGTATCAAATTAAAATGGGAAACTACCTGAGGCCTGGCTAGAAATCAAATTGTTAGGGTGTCTACTTATGGGGGAGAAAAAGGGAAAGCTAGTGAGATTTCTGTAAGATTAATCATACATTAAAATATATCACATAATAAAAATATATCACTTGCCTTCATAGCAGGATCCAGAAGAGGGTTTTGTTCACCGATGGAAAGAAGCTAGGACATTGTCCAGTCGGGAGGAAAAGAAGGCAYGAATGATAAATTGTACTTCCTGGGTGTCGACCCAGAGAATGGAACAGAAGGGGGTCCCTCACTTTCCTACAACTGATACAAGAAATGAACTCACATTAACCATAACACACATGAATAATTGTGACCACTGAACCTACTATGAATTCTGTTTAAAACACATGTTGGGTGGAGGCAATGTTCTGCAGGAAGTATCAGATGTTATTATAGTAAGTATCAAACCCTTATGATTTTTTTCTGAACAGCAGCAAGATAATCAGAGGAAGGGTAAGATGTTAAACTTTCCTTATAAAAAAATGACACTTGTTATAAAAATACATTTTAAGAGTACAAGATATGAACATGATGTATTCTACAGCTGTTCTTTCAGAAGACTAGAAGGTCTGAAAAACTCTGGAGTCTAGTTTGTATGAGGAGCAGCAGACATTTAATTAATCTCAGCCCTAGGATTTTACAGCCAATATGTGGTCTCTGAACATCTCTGCTCTAGTTAGCAGAACATCTGTAGTGGAAAAGGAGAACTTAAGTAAATCCAAGTGTACTTGTACCCCTCCAAAGTTTACTCCTTCTTACCATTATTTCTTTAAATATTTTTCCAAAGATTTGTATATTCAGCTTCTCCCTGTCCTCCCTGCTCTGCTCAGGAATCTACCCATTCAGTCAGTGATGTGCCTTAAAATTTCTACTGAGCCATGTCTAAGCAAAAACTAGTTCAATACTGATTTAGCACCCAAATATCCTCCTCCTAACCCCTACCCAAATCTTGTTTGTTCTTTTCTGCACATAGGCTGGGTATATATTCTTGCATATATTCTGAAAGAGCTGGAACTGAAATACTGGAGCAATTATAATAAAAGAAATGCCTCAAATCTTTTTTTTTTTTTTTTTAAACCATGAGTCAAGTTCTCAGTTGATGTAAATTGGGATAGTTCCATGGAGGCAAACTGTTAGAAGCACAGCTTTATGAATTTACACATCTATAAATGATATTCCAGTACTGTAGGTGGAATATCTTTTTCCACGTCATCTGAGGCATAAACCAGAAAATGTACTTCCCTGGACTTCAAAGGTAAAACTGAAAGAGTGATTAAAGAGAAATTTAAAACAAACATTCAATTGCCAGATCTCACCTGGCATTAATACACACGCTGCACCACTTAAGATATCAAGTTCTGGTTGCCATGTGCACACATTTTTCCGTCTGAATCCTGGTTGCCCTGAAAACTCGTGGAGAGAGGAATTTGCAGGTCCTCTGAGACAGGAGGCAGGAGGAGTGGTTGCAGGTGGCACCACTGCCTGGCACAAACCTTCAYGGTGCTTATCCCCACTTGCAACAGAAATCTCTGCTGTGAAAGGGAAAGGTGGAGAGCCTGCTACTCGCTTTCCCTGCAGACACTTCTGTAACAGTAATCTGCACGGGGGAGTATTTTGTGAGCATTTCTTTGTCTTCTTGCACCTTGTCAAAGACAGTCCATAGATGGACACACGGTACATCTATCACCAGTGCACTTTTGAAGTGACTCTCCCAATCATATCCACTTATTGCGCTTTGGTTTACACCACGTAGGTGTCTTCAAGCACACAAATCACAGGCCTGGACTAAAACTAGCCCAAATAGGTCCACCAAAAGCCATACAGAGTGGATATCATGTCCTTACCGCTGGCTGTTCTGCTCTCTGTATCTCCTCCTATTGAAGTGCACTGCCTGCTAACGCTGACAATCATATGGCTGTCGAGGAGCATCAGAAGGGCACAAACAGGCTGCAGTGCCAGCTGAACGCTGCACTGTATGTCTTTTCAGATGCAAATGTTTTAGACACTTCTGCTGGCTGGGATACTGCACAAATTAATGATAAAAGAACATATATGTAAGACAGGGAGGTCATTTTCTGAATGCATTTTACTGTCTTTAATGATGAAAAGTGTACATTTTAATGATTAACACATATCCTTTAATGCATGCATTCCTGTCGAAAGAGTCAGAAGATCCACATAACATTTAAATGTCATGTTAGCCTTATTTTGAGGGCTAAAATGGGTCTCAAGGGTCTCAAGTCTGCATAGGACTTATGCTGGCCTTGTGCATAAGGGCACAGTTCACCCTGAAAGAAGAGACCAAACATAAGTCTCATCACAGCTGTAATATTCATTTCTGGAATGCACCCAGCAGKTCTTATCCAAGCCACTATAGACAGGCAGTTTGAGTTTTTCCAGTTCCTAATGATTACACAGTATCCTGGAGTTAGTTGGCCAATTTCCACTGAGAGTGAAACTCTTTGTATTTAATATCCCCCTAAAATAAAAGTGGTATAAGAGAAGGGCCTCAGACTTTTCCTTCTTTTATTGCTTCTGTGTTGAAAAGGTTTAGCCCACAGGGGTTGGAGCACTGGGCAAAACTACAAAATATGCAGTACATCCTGTTACACCGAAGTGGGCAGATCCTCTCCAGCAACAACCAAATTGGTACAATGGAAGACTTTGTCTAGTTTTCCTGCTTATATGGTACTATAGTGTGCATGGTATTTCATTATGGTTTCCATTTCAGGAAGTGAAATGGTGGAAATCCTTCAGTATTCACAAGTCCATTTTCACCATTGTTCCAGGGGAGTTAAAGGGAGTGGATAAATATCCCTGGAGCTGTATTACATGATACTATACTGTACCACAGGAAATTATTTCCCGCCCTGCTAGACACCCAGAATATGGTCAAATATGAGGCTTGACAACTTTCGGCAGCCATGTTGCAAAGAAATTTGCAAAGAAATGAGCAGAAGGAGTGCCCAGCAGGTGTAGCATCTGGCAGAGCAAAGAGGAGCTTGATATTGAGTTGGTCTGAGCACTGACAGGTCCTATCAAAATCCACAAATCACATGAACTTCAGTGAGAGAAAAATCAGAGCAGGTCTACAGGAGAACTGCACTACCTCCACTACACATCACGCTAAAAAAATTCACTCCTACCTCTTCTGACCTGAGATAGATTTACAAAGCATTATATAAAACACACACACCTATGGAGGCAGCCTACCTTTCAAAATCCTGTAAAAAGCAATGTGTTAGGAGAACAGGGCAAGAAACCTCTAAATCAACCCAAACCTTTGCTCTCCTATTTATTCTGAGTTATAAAAATTTCATCATAATTTCAAGGCTGTTTCCCAGATTACCTCCCCTCTCTCAGATCCCTTCTATTTCTCTGCTCCCTAGTCTATAAAATTTTCAGATTTTTTTTCTTCCCAAGAGTACATTTTGAAATGTGTATGTCACGGTCCAGATCACAACCCCAACAGGCAACCTCCTTCCCTCCCTGATGTTTAATGGGTTTTATATTCTCCAATATGAACTGAAAAATGTGTGTACTTGAGCCCCGCCAACGAACAGCATGACTTTCCATGGTTCATAAAAATTCACCCATCCCCTTTGTAAGAAAACCATTCTCCTTTACCCAGAGCAGGAGTCCACTACTTCAAAACACAGAAACCATGTGATGACATGTTTTAAAAGAAAGCATAACAAAACAAGATAAGAAACAAAACAAACCTTCTTCTCCCACCCATGACCCTTCCCAACAAAAACCCACCCTTCTAATCCTGGAAAATCAGCCACCTGGTTCACCACAAGGATCCAGCTGCAGTTGCATAATGAAGATAAGTATTAGCACCGTGTTTGTGTTTGGCAGCTGTAAGTCAGCATATTGTCAGCTTTGTTGCTTCCTTCTTTGGTCAGTGTCTTATGTCCCACACAAAGAGAGAGGGCAGAAGTAGTACCGAATATTAAGGGGCAGTTTGTGCTTGAGCCTCTTGGCCTGCTGTGCCTGGGAGGGTCTCTGAGCTGAGCTGAGCCTCCAGGTGTACGTGTCCATGTGTGCATGGATGGTTTGGAGTTGATGTGCATGTATTGGGCTTGAGAGGGGCTGTGTGTTCACACCCAAAATGCAGTTATGCAGCACGTGTGGTTGCTCAGCCTGACCCACTGCCATTGGACTTCTCTGGTTTTGTTTCTAGTTGGAACATATCATTTCTAAGAAAATTTCCAATTCTGATTTTAATATTTCCAAGGAAGACATGACAGCCTCTGATAAGGTGTTCCGACCCTTATTAACCTTAACTTAAAAAGTTGCATCCAGCTTCTAGTCTGAATTCATTTAACCTCAGCATTCAGCCATCACACTTTGTTAATCTTTTGTCTGCTAGTCTGAAGAATCTTTTCTGTTTCCTAGCTAGTAAAATTATAGATAGTGGTCATAGCACTCTAACCTTTTCTTTGGGTGGCTAAAACACAATAAGAACATTAAGCCTATGCAAAGATATATTTTTTTAATACTTATTCTCGTGGTCCTTCTCTTAACCTCTTCCAATTCATCAAAATCCTTTCGAGGCTGTGTATATTGCAGATGGACACAGCATTCCAATGCTGCTCATGGCAGCATAAAATACACATGTAACTTGCCTTAGCTCTTATTGGGCAGAGCATCACAACAGGAACTCATATGAGCTGATTACCCACCACAACCTCTCCCTGTCCTTACAGCCTTTTTCAGAGTCACTGCTTCTCTGGAAAGAATATTCCTATTTTAAAGTCATGACTTGCATTCTTTGTTTCCAGATATATTGCTATGCTCAGTACTTACTCTTCAGGATCCTAAATTCTTCATGCCAGTGACCAGCCATTTTAAAACTTAGATGACCTCTCAAAATTATTCTATGATTTTATTTCTAATTTTAGGTTCCTGATAAAAATATTGAATTGTTTTGTGCCAAGAAGAATTTTCTTTGGTATGCAGCTGAAAAGTCTTGCTTGAAAATGAGCTCTTCTTTACAATCACATGTACAATCAGATGATGAGGTCTATTATTTTTCAGTACAATCAACATTTGCTTCATATTTTTTCCGCTTAGGCAAATCCACATAGACCGTACTGAGCAACTATACTGTAATAAGACTGAATAATAGTTGCCTGTCTTATAGTCACTTCCTTCTTATCTTCTGTCTACTAGAGCATTTGTGATTCAAGCACAGGGCTGCCACCTACAACAACATTGCTGGGGACCCACTGAATGAACACAGGCTTCCTGAATGACCCTGTCAAAGATGTGACCTCAAGCCAACACTATTTTGTCTACTCATATAAGTCGCTACTTACAAGGCTCAAATAGCACCTCCCTCCTGTACCTCTCAGAGATACAAAAAACATACATCTTTTCCTGTTTGCTTCTTCTGAAGAATTCTTCATTCTCACTGTATTTTTTTCTTCTGCTTAGAACATCTATCTACACTTCAGTGTGATCTTGATCTCATCACCCCAATCTTTCCTTCAGACCATTTTTTTATTGGAGAGCAAGACAGCAGTCTCATTCATCATTGCATTTTAAGAATTAAGAAGAAAAAGCATTTGGCGGGGGAAGGAAAATCTCCGTATCCTTGAGAAAAAGCCTTAGTAGATATCATTGTGGATAAACTGCAATCTGCATTTCTATTTTTCCTTGGGAAGTCAAGGGTGTGGGCCTATACTCCATTTTTTTTATCCTACATCCTTTACACTGATACGGAGTAGTCCCTATTATAAATAGCCAGGGAATTATGATGCAGCAGAGTTTTCCTCCCAGTATGCACATGGGGAACTAAATGACTGCATAAAATGCAAGGTGTTGGCATATCAGACTGCCTGATCTCTGCAGCACAGCCCTTGTGGAGCTTTCTCCTCTCTAGTTTGGCTAAGCCTGTTGTAACAAGAGTCTAGAACAACTCAGCTCGGACGTTGCTGCTGTTCCTGCCCTATAAACCTAGAGTCACTCCTTTACATATTTCTCTTGAAGCAATGACTTGCATGGGRCAGAGAAAACATTTCAAAAAAAGTAAGCAGGCACTATGGGTCTGTAAAAGCCACATGAAGTTAGAGCTCTAATGGCTTTCATTAGGTTGTGGTGTGAGCACCCTCTGTTCGCATGGTCTGATGAATTCTTGCAAACTCTACCACTATTTTGAATTTCAAACTCTTTCTGGGTATAAAGGCACCAGGTGTGCATGTATGTTTGRTTGCACATGGTAGAGATTATATTTTATTTTATTTTTTAATGTCTGAAAACAAATTCTTTCATTCTCCAGCCTCTGTACTTATACTTTGTTGGGCTACCAGGGAAACACTAGAAGAGCTATTAGTCAATAGCTCTTATAGTAAAAGTTAGCAATGTTCCCCAGAAGTAAATGTTGTGGGAAAGACATGAATTCCTTTCAAGTTCTGAATCAGAATCCTTTTCTCCTTCAACCCATTCCTCAGATCTGGGGAATTCCAAAAAAGGGAGTTTTATACTGAAGCCATCTATATTAATGGAACTGTCAAACTACTGTTTTTACAATGTGTGATTCAGAGAACTCAGCCACCCACATGCTGACTGTAACCACAAGAGGCAACACTTCAGAGCATCCTATCTGAGAATCCATCTATACGGACATTGCAGACAGACCTGGGGCTCCTTTGCTTATGCTTCCAACTGCCTGGACACGAGCCATCTCTAATTTAGAAGTCCTGCAGACATGTTAGCTCAGTTCTGCATTTGAGCTAATATCAAAGCCCTCGCAATCATCTGGGTTGAGAGGATGCCTTGTAGGTAAACCTCAGTCCTCAGGTGATACAGAGTTATGTTGCCTCCATGGATGTCAGAGGAATTTTGCCTCAGAAGAAAAACGCATAGGGGAGGACATGTTTTTCTTCCTTCTGTTATGCATATGGCCTAACCCTTCCTCTTGCCCAGCAGATTTTTCTACAGACCTGATGCCCAGTCTACAGGCAGTTTCAGAGAGTTTCTTCGCATGGGGCAGCCTCCCCAGTGAACGCGAAGCAGCTCACTAACGCCCCCTGCCCTGGGTCTTTCTCTTTCTTTCTTTCTTTCTTTGTACCCACTCAGGCCTGGCCAAAATCCAATCCTTAACTGAAGCTTTCAGGACTCCTTTCCTAGTATAATATTTTACAGATAAGAAAAGTAAGCCTTGCATCAGAAAAAACAAAACAAACCCCAAAAAACTTGCCTGAAGTCATGTGTCATACCCAGAAGCAGTATCAAGGACTCTTGGCTCTCAGTCTCGGCAGACAAGAAGTTTGCACCTGAATCATTTGGAAGCAAAATCTTTTTAGGAAAAAGGCATCCGGTCTAAAGTATAGTATCAATTCCTTTGTTTAGTTTAGCTGAATCCCATGGTTTTCCTTTCTCATCCCTCAATCCTCCCTACCAGAGAAACAAATCTCTGGTAATTTGAACACGTTTGCTCTTCACTAACTCCCAACACTAGTAACTTGTTCCATATTCTCAGTACCATTTGCATTAAATAGTTCTGCCACATTCCCTCCTCACTCCCAATGCCTAGAAACAGATGGGTAAACAAAGCACAGAATGGCTATGTTTCACTGCGCTTGATTTTTTGTTTGAAATCTACACAAACTTTGGGACTAATTAGGTCATTTTAAAATAAGGGAAATTCCTGTAAAACCTTTTTTACTTCTACAAACAAAATCAGAAACGGAAGCATTCTGGATTACAGCATGTAAACTGATGTGGAGATAAGATATTCTTTGTTTTGTTTGAGACTCAGGAAGATACTATAGGTATTTTAAAGTTCCTTGTTGTTGGCAGTCTATTTACCTTACTGAAAAGGAATTTAAGCTTATCATTTCCCAGTTTATTTCAGAATATTTTCACAGAAGTAGGAGGAAAGTGGTAGTGGGAATTTTTTCAATGCGAGGCTTGGTGAGTGATTATGAAAAATTTTGTTTCACTTAAAGAACAGAAGAAAATAACTCTGCTGCTTTTTTTCTGAAAGGTCAGACCCATGGATGGCTATGCTGTTCGCCTTATGTTGATACTGTTTATGCCTTTGCAAAACTCACCCAAAGATGAATACAAAAGTAATGAAATCTGTCTTCTGTTGTAAAGAAGGGTTTACTCCAAAAGGATGTTCATTATTCTTATCTGAGTCTGAGATGACTGGTATTTTACTAACTCAAGTGATAGTATCTAGTGATTAATGATTAATAACAGTATCTAGTGACTGTAAATGTTCAACATTGCTTTCCCTTCTCTTTTGCATCTGACTGTCTGTGCTCAAGAAGGAAAGAAAACCCACTGAAAGGCTGAGAGGTCTTGGTGACCTTTCGATATATTTGTTACACTCTGCCCTTTGCCAATACCCTACATTCGGCTGGCAACTGTTTTATTAAAATGTCAGAAACAAGTGCTGCCTCTGGATTGATGCTTCCTCCCTCCATCTCAGGCGCACAGTGTCCTGTGCCCAGGCAGCGTGGCTGACCATGGCCCTGGCTGCGGGGACTGGCCATCATGAGCGTGAGCGCTGGTCCAGGCAGACACTCTGCCTTGAAGCCCTGTCCGGCCCCAGAGCTGCGGAGCGAGCAGAGATGAGACAGGATGCACTCTTCGTTAGGAAGCAAGAGCTGAAATTAAGTGAGACCAGAGAAGCCCATCACTGATTGCAATGAAAGAAATAGCTTTGCAAAATAAAGACGCTATCTTTGGCTCATTGATCACAAGCTTACAAGCTTTTTTTTTTTTTTTTTTTTTTTTTTTGAGAGCTGGACCTTTTCTTGTTATTTAATATGACAACAATAAAAGTTCCTTGATTTAAAATAAATTGAGATTTGAAATCTGGAAAGGCTAATTTCTACTTCTGGAGTTTTAAAATAAAAGGAGGTATGAAACATTGCAGCTCTTGATGAGCTTGCAGTGTTCTGGAAAGCTGGAAAATTCTCCAAGCTGAAGGCCCACAATACAACAGTCTTGAAATATTCACTGCCTCCTGTCTATACAAAAAGATTCTTAGATACTCTGGTTTTAGCCCTGTGCTTGGCAAACAAGCATTTTCAGAGGCTAGCTTTTTATATGCAGCTACTGCTATGTTTTTTTATTGACAATTTCGCCACTCCTCCTTCAGCCACAAAATATTCATAGCAGGATGCTACACAAATTCAGAAGATGAACACAAAATCAGCCTAATAACAGGTGAAATTCTTCATAAAGGGACTTAGACCAGGCAAGGAGTGTGAACAGCAACTATTTATCAAAGTCCCTGTTACCACAGAATCTGAGGCGCTCTCAGTCATTTGTTGTGTTCTCACAGCAGCACTGCAACATGGGGAAATTCATATTRTTCTTCTTTTAAAGCAGGGCAACTAAGAAAGCCTAAAATTCCAGAATCAAGTGACGTGGCTAGTGTAACGCTGAAAGTCTGGGGTAGAGTTAAAAAACAAATTCTGGTCTCCATCCCTTTGACCTTGTCTTTCTCTTATTTCATGGTGTTTGGAGTCAGGTTTTTGGCCTTTTGGCTTGCAGATTCATGGGTGGTCAGAGGGCAGACAAAGAAGGCTGGTATGACTTCAGCTGGACTTCTGGTTGAGTCACAAAACTCCAAGGGGCCTCTAAACCTGGAGAAATGAGGAATCTTTAGGAGGAATCATTTACAATTCAATTTTTCTTTTGTTTTGTTGTGGCTCACCTGTGGCCAGAACTACTCTGGGACTTATTCAAGATGTCTCGGATATGACACAACCTTCTCCAAACTCCACAAGCATGGAGGCTTACAGTGAGCTAGAGCTGGAGCGCCCACAAGCTATGTGTATGAAAGCATTTGGGAAATCACAACAGAAACTTCTCCACAGGTCCTCACACTGGTGTTCCAGGTAAGCTTCCTGAAAAGCCTAAATGTCATTGCAAGTCACTGAGAAATGGCTATGGAGTTTTGCTAAAATATCCAARTAATTTAGGAATGTATTCAGTGTTCACTGGGAGTGGAAAATCCCATGCAATGTGGATTTATCACTCCAAATCAGAGATGATTTTGGAAAACCTGTAGAAAGGCTAGTCCTTTTAGCTCTCCTGGAAGACCTCAGGTAACATATTTTATCTTCTGCTGCATCTCTCCCTCACTTTGCTTTCAAATCTTGGAATAATGGAACTCTCTAGTACACGACCAATTTAAAGCACTGCTTTCTTACATATGAAATTAAATGTCTAAAAGCATGTGCCTCTTGAAGCTATTAATATTGTTGCTATGACATTAAACCAAGGTTCCATTTCATGCATTTGATATTAGAATTATGCAGACAGATATAAGGATTTGCCTAATAACAGTCATTGAGAAAGTAAGATTTCACTAAGCATTAATTTTACATGACACAACTTTATTTTTATCATTCTGTTTGCCTAAACAAAAGCAAACCTGCCCTGCATAATTTTTCCTTTACTGATGTTAGTCATGCAAATATTTACTGACTCACCTAAGCCAGCATTTCAACTAAAACAGTTTTTATCCAGCTAAATAAGGTAATTTAAACGGTCATATATCATTAAAAAAAAAAGTTGTTTCACATACTTTAAAATATAAGTTTTATTTTTGGTGAAAGGGAAGGTAATTTATTACATTCAACCTTGAAGCATGTGTTATTTTTTAATGCAGTCAATAAACACACTTCAACTCAAACCCAATTCAAATGGCAGTGATATGTGGTCAGCCTGTTTAGAACCTCATTCTGCTGGTTTTATTCAGGTGGATCTCTAAAGGGTGTTTTATCTGGGCTGGCACTGCAGAATCAGCATTGTTTCTCTTTTTCCTGGAGGTAAGGAGTTGTATCCCAGCTCCCAAATAATGCAAAAAAACACAGTCTCACCAGTGAAAACATACACAGTATGCAGGAGTCTGTGTTTTGACTACAAGCAACCTGGCAAACTGGAGGGGACCTACCCTACAGGAGGATGGGTTAAGGGGGGCATCCGTTGTGCAGGCTGGCTGGGAGGCCATGTGTCTAATGTCAGCTCTATTTTTAAGGATCTTTTTCTCCTGTTCCTTCACTTTAACTTTGGTTTTAAAAATAAAATAAAAGGGTATAATAYCATTAGTCACAGCTTTACTAAAAGGAAGCAAGCACTAAATCTTTCTTCCTCAGAGGCCCTGCTTTATATTTTGGTGACGTGACAAATGGAATCTGAATGCAAATGGACCCATTGATTATTCTGTTTCTCCTCCGTTTCTATTTTTCTCTACATTTTTAGTTTAAAGGTGGCACCCATTTTCTGTTTGTAAGGCCACAATTAGTGAGCGCAGCCCACGTCCTTAGCAAAACTGGGAACTCCTCCATGACACTGTCCAAGTCCGTGCTAGATACAATATTCCCTGAATTCCACAGGAGTCATGCAACTGAGTTCAGCGTTTCTGAGCTCAGACTCAAGGCTGCAGGGTGGAACGTGCAGAACAGCAAGGACCTAGATCAAAATCCCCCTTAGTGTCTACTTTAGCGAGGAAGGAACTGGTTGGGGTGCTTTCCCCCTCAGGTCTCAGTGCTGAACAATTTCATCATCCAAGGAAGGGAGGAGAGTTATGAAGAGTCTGTAACTGCTTTTTTTCAAAAGAAATGACTTTCTAATGCCTTTGCATTAGAAGCATCTGTTCTTATTTATTAAGTTTTCCATATACAAGAGCATATCACACATTTTCATTCTGGAGCCCTTACTCCTGATTAAAAAAAAAAAAAAAAGTAGCATAGAAACGTCTCCAAAGCAAGTGAGACTCGGGTGCCTGGCTCTTTGGTGAGGTAGTGTCACCCATGCTGGCCCCTGTTCAGCAAAGCACTCAAGCACATCCATAAGTCCAGATCACTCCAGTGGACCATTAAGCCTGGGCTTAAGTTGGGTTTTCTGTAACAGCTGTCCTGAACAAACTCATAGTACTGCCTCCCACGCAATGATGCAGGCAGAAACCTGATTAAAGCTGATGTAAGAGACTACTAGCAAAAGCCAAGCGCTCTGTACAACAACAAGTTTTATTGATCTCATAAAACTCAGGAACTCTTCTGTTAGCCAGCCACCTATTTGGACTGCCATACACAGACAACTAATCCACTATTTACGTATCTAGAGACATAGAGCACTCTTGCAATAAGTTGCAACATTTAAAGAACACCATAAAAGAAAGAGCAGCATTTTCCCCACTTGTTCAGCTACATAAACCTGGTCACTCATTTGGATACCTCAAAGGCCATTTGGGCTGCCAAAGATTATTCTGGCTGCTGAGTGCCTGGCACTGGCACACCAAGGAGCAGAGGCAGTGGCATCGGAGATCGGACCTCTGTGAGAGGTCACAGCGCTCACTGCCACCACGAGTTGCCAGGAGAAACTCTCTTCTCTCCATCGTCCCCGACCATTCTCATGCAGCTACCTAGTATTTGAGCAGGGAATAAACCTCTGCAGGCTTTAAAGTTGTGCTGCTTCATGGAGAGTATTCAGACATTTGAGATGTCCAGAGAAAGCTCTATAGGTGGCAGTATGGAGAAAAACAAGGTGGTAGTACAAAGTGGCCTAGCATGAYGGAGAGAAAGAAGATGAAATAGGGAGGTCCCATTCCCATATGCCACTCATTTGAGGCACTACTACTCTCTGTATAGTTAGTTTTATTTATTTACACGGTAACTCAAATCTGTTTCATTGCTCTCGGCCTGGTTGTACAGAGGGCTAGCTAGTTTCTTGTACTGACAAGTCTTAACTTCAGCTGAAATCAGATACTAGAGGAAATGAGCTGGATTCATGCATATGTAGAAAGGTTGCTAAGGCAGGATCTATGTTTATTAAAGAGCTGTCTGGCAATTCTCATAGAGTGTCTTTATAACTTGCAAACCTTTAATACAAAAGGAGATTCAAAATAAAGTCAAGGATGCAACAGAGTTTACAGGTTCATGCAGTTATGCATCTCCARTCCAGTAATCCATCCTTACGTGGTGACTTGCTTTACTCCCTGGCCTGATTTTACAACTCTATTCATATGGAAATACATATGTTCATATGAACAACTCTATTGAAAATCAATGTCATTTTATTACATGGTTCATACATTTCAGAATCAGACCTTCTAAGAARTAGAGAGTATTGTTTGGTGATGAAATACTGAAGACATATTACTTATGGTCAAATGACCAAATGGGACAAATATGTATGAAGGAAAACAGTGTAAATGTAATATTTCTAAGATGAGAGGAGAATACTTAACAAAAATTGTTCACCTGAATTTAGAGTCACAAAAACAAGCCTGGAAGAGGTGTGAGGTGGTCATCTAATCCATTTCTCTGCTGAGGTCTGGCCTGAAATGGAAGGAACCGTCAACTTTGTCTGTTGCTGATTAGTTTGTTAACATAAAATAGGCTTTTATTAGTTGGTCATTAGTTCTTACATTCTTAGAAAAGATTATTTCTATAGAGCCAATAAGGGATGCCATCAGCAAATGATTTCTTTTTGAAAATTGTTTGGCTTCAATCAATGTATGTAATGAGTTCCCATTTTGGAACCAAAGACAATTTTTGGTAACCAGGCGTCTCAGTATGGAAGACTTATAGTGGGCAGACAATTATATTTTCATTTGTGTTTAATTGCTACTACTTATTCTATTCAAAAAGGTATTCTCAGAACATGTTAGACTCCCCCACCCAGCAATGTTATCAGTTATTCAGGGCAGATAGTTTACAAGCAAGCATGAATTATACTTGGGACGAAATAACTGTAAATCTGAGTTTCTAATAGCATGGTTTTGTTGAAGAAAAAGTATTTTGGAATTAGTAATCTTAAACACAAGTTTGATGACAATAAAACCTTTTCCCTAGGAAGAGCTTATTCTATGGCAATCAGTTTCTCATCTGAGCTTGGAAAGAGAAACAATTTCTCACTCCCACTACACTGAATACCAAAACACACAATCGTCACCTTCCCATCATTTCTGATCCAGTCTCTGAAATAAATTAAACCCTCAAACTTTAACTAGGGATGGTTCGCAGTGTTTGAGCCTACTTAGTGAATTGCTTGAAACAACAGACTCTTGGCATCAAAAATTATTTGAGATGCTCTTTCCACTGTAGAAAAGGACTAATAATAACCAAACATTGCTAGTTATTTTCTCCAGATTCCTTAAAAGGTAAAAACACTTGTATAGATGAGGTAGAACCCTTCACTACTCTTAATATTTAAAACCATGCTGGGTATTAACAGTCTTTGAAATGTCTGCTTTTAGTTATGCACATAGCCTTTCTACCATTTAGCAGGTGGAATAGCTTTCAATTCAAGTGGGAGCTAATATAAACTCCTCTCAGCAAATTCTCTCTAAAAGGATTCTCTTTCAAGGCTGCCTGTATTAAAATGAGAGTCTAGGTGTGCTCAAGAGAATATTTTTCTTTCAGTTAATTGCACAAGAAATAGGGTGTTCTTCTATGTACTGATAAAAATCAGTAAAGCTTGAACTTCTCTGTTCTGTCTTCTTCCCTGTTATCTGTCTACTAACCAGCCACATGGCTGCACTGTGTTTTGGTGAAACAACACTCTCTCTTTGTATCCAGCTTGGCATAACCAATGTAGACCTGCCATTAGTTCTCATTCATTCTTACCTTCAATTGAATTTGTCAAGGAAAATTTTTTCCTTTTATAGCAGKTTTTTTTCAGGTTTTTCCTGCATTGTCTATGGACAGAACAAACACAGCTGCATACCCAGGCGTGACTGAAAGTCAGGCATTCAAACTCCCTATTTTGTTACAAGTTTGCATGTGCCAAAGGGCTTCTGTGCACAGGCTGCTTGCTGACAGACATAAGGAGGTAGAGGTTTGAAAATTCCTGGAGATATTATTACATTATACCAAGAATATCTGTCAAGAATCTGGAGAAATCCTACAGACACAGAGTTTGATCCTTTAGAATGACTCAAAGCACTTTGGTAAAGTTCTGTTCAAAAAGACACAGCTGATTATAGACTAAAAGAACATTAAGTTTTAAAAGCTCTGATTCAAGAAAAGGCAGGCCCTAAGTACGTGTCTAATTGCTTTTTTGAATAAGTGTCTATTTAATTAAAAGACCAACCAAATGAAACCAAGCAAACAGCCCAAATCTCCTGTGAGCTTGTCATTTCTTTAGTTCCCTGTGCAATTAGTTTCAGTGGTCTGGATGGGAGAGGACAGCTTGGGAGAGGACAGCATGTGCTTAACAGAGCTACACCTTTAAAAAGCGTTAATATTTCTCTTGAAAATCAAATGAAAAATATAGACTACTGTCACTGAATATCTGGGTTTCAGTATGAAGAGTATAACCACTGATCCTACCTGTGTGACATAGACCCCAAAGCCCAAGTACAGCACAGGAGTTTTTCCAGCTCAGGACCTTGGTTCTGCTAGCAAAGCAGGAACAACTCTTGAAGGAATAAAAGCAGCAGATACTACACACCACAGGCTCATTTTTATTTGACAAGAAGCTTTCTCATAAAAAATGAGGTGGTAACTAAGAAGAATCTGGTCAGGAACTTATTATCACTGTGAGGAGTCTCTAATACGAACTTGTGAACAGCAAATGCTAGAGGAGAGGGGAGGATCTGTGATGAAAGGGTACTATCTGCATTTTGCTCAGTAAGGCTGCTTAAAAAAACTGCAGTAACAACAAGTGTTAGCTTCAGTGTCCCAGAGGTTGTTACATTTTATGCTGAACTCTTAAAAAGCCAGTTTTTCATATAGCTATTAGCATTTCTCAGATCAAGCGACCAGCTCCCTAGCTATAGTAAGGAGATGTCACTGTCAATTTTCACTAGTTGGAGACGAAGCCAAAAAATTCAAAGTAGGGCTTAAGTGGGGTTTAAGATGGCTATAAGCTCCTTGAAAAGCCTGTCTGAACAGCTGGTGTGCAGTGTAAGTGTTATTCAACCAGCATATAACAATCCTATGTCTGCTCCCTTTACATGAACATCTTCCTGAATAGCCTCTTTATCCCCTCTGATACCGAACACCATAAGTACTATGAGGTCCAGGCTAACTGAAGCATGCACAGAACTATGAAAATACTTACACGTGGCAGTGAAACCTACCAAACTTAAAAAAACCCA
Organism: Apteryx rowi; assembly: GCF_003343035.1. Lineage (NCBI taxonomy): Eukaryota > Metazoa > Chordata > Aves > Apterygiformes > Apterygidae > Apteryx > Apteryx rowi. Next base: position 490,473 of record NW_020450711.1, read on the forward strand.
AACACCTGCTCCCAAACCCCACTACATGTGGAGTAGAATAGTAGGAGTCTTCTATTAAAAGTCTTCTCTACCTGCAGCCCGGAGTTGAAATATATGACTGTGAGACTCAGATGGCAGTACATCACCTTGGATCTCTTTCATCCATTTGGTACACAAGACTTCATGTAGAGATTGTGTTCATTTAGGTAGTTATTAAAAATTATATATAACTTGAATAAAAATGTCAGTTAAATGTATGAAAAAAATCAGATCAGGTATACCCATCAGTTAAAATAGCAGCCAATACTTCYTGAACATGATCGTTTATCACCATTTCAGAAGTCATCTACCACTACAGTATCTGAATACTTAAATAGGCTACTGGTGTAAACAAAGTAGAGTCCTATATGCCTGGGCTGTTCCAAAGCGCGTTCCAATGCAGAGGCTTTTTGCCAGTATCTGCCTTATACTTTTAATAAAAAGAGGAAATGGGTTCTTTAAAGCACAAAAAACAGTTGAAAGTGGCTCACAGACCTGAAAGATTGTTTTGCATTTGAAACAATCTTCTTTCCCACCTTGCAAATTACCTCCATTCCTCACCCCGTTGTGCTAAATTGTGCTGTGGTAAGAGCTAGCTAGTGGTCTAAAAAATATCAGGCCCCATGTAGTAATATCAAATATCTGCTGCTTTCCTTAAATACTATTCTAGTCCTACCAAAGTGAAGCAGAGATAAAACTTTGAGGTAATAACCCTAAAAGATAGGGTTTTTGTGCTCTCTTGGTTTAAGTCAAAACTTTAATGGCATTTGAATTTTTTTCAAAGACATGTAATTGCCCAGATGATAATGCTGGATGCTGCAGCAAACGCATAATGGAAAGAATGTCCTTCACTTCTCACCTGTCTTTCTCAAAATGTGCTGGCAGCCAAGYATGATATTTGAGACAGTTTCAAAAGAATGCTTCTCTTCTCAAATAAAAGGAAGCTTTATTCAGATACTCTTTTTAATTCTGAAGTCCAAAAGAGGCCACGTACTTAACATCGTCAGAAGCTAGGTTGGATTGAAATTGAAATATTGGAGCCAGCACATGTGCTGCTACTTCTTTTGGCTCTAAAAAAAAAAAAAAAAAAAAAAAGTCAAGGTCGTTATTAAATCAGCCAAAGGATTCAGTTTTACATGGTGCTCAGTGACCTGAAACGCTGGGAAGGCAATAAAAGTAGAGAGCGCTTAGCCTCTTCTGGGAATCTCCATATGCTACCTGACAAGCCCATGGCTTCCTGACATCTGCTGAAGCAGCGGTACCTGTAAAGCCATGTCACTGCTCAATATTTTTGGAGAACAGTGGAATTCAACTTTTTAAAGACAAACATCACAAATATCCCAATATATCACCTAATTCCTGACATTTGCAGACAGGGGAACCACTTAGCATTGCAGTACTGGGTAAGAACAAGCCTAGAAATACATCTTTAAATTTAAATGGAAACAGACATAAACCTATATCTTGCTCTGAGTTACCCTCCAAATTTCCAGTCTGTGCAGTGGGTTGCAAACAAATYGGTTGCTCTTGCAAGAGGCTGTTTAAGACCAAAAATAAACCCCGATATTTAATCTGATTTGGAAATCACCTCCTTAAACTCTGTGGAAAAAAAAAAATCCAGCAAAAGCATCTACTGTGGTCACAAACAGTACAAGATAACATTTACATAGGTCACTGAGAAATTTCCCCAAATTTACCAACATATCATTTTTTTTGGTTCCCCATGCCTCCTCCCCTCTAGAAAGTTGGGAATTTACACAGAACAGAAACAGGCCCTGTAAACACGTACTTTCCTTTTAAAGGAATAACAAAAAATTCTTTGAAAAAACAAAGACTTTCAGCTGAGAACTTTTTTTTTCTTGTTTTTGACACATTTCAACTGTTCACTTTTTCTTTATGGTTACCAGCATCTTGTTTTTATTCCTTTTGGGGAATTTGAAAGTTGATTTTGTAATGAAAGGCTAACATTTTCCATAGAAAATTTTTTTGTAGACATCAGTAGTTTTCAGGAGACAGTGAAAGTATTTTATCCTGCCCTACTCATATCTGTAATGTATTAACTGTTCTCACTTACAGTGGAAAGAGGGTGGGGGAGGTAAGGACGAATGAGAACCACAGTCAGTCCAGCAAAAACGGCATTACCACATTCGGGGCCTTCTCACCCAGTCCCTCTAACAAAAAGGCCATAACATCAAGGCTTCTTCCTCTGTCAGTTTAGTGTTGCCCCTTTATTTTTGCAGCAGGCTGAATTCATGACTTATTTGTACCAGTAACCAGTGGAAGACCAGAATGCCGTGGGATCCTGCCCACGTCACAGGGCAACGAGACACAAGCATTATCCTGAATACCTTACGCTATTAAACTATTCCAAATCATCATCATTTCACACGGCTCTTTCCACAAATTGCTTGCAATCTAAACTGGATCACATTCAGAGTTTAAGATAATTAGCAAAGAAAAAGAACAAAAGTTTTTCTACAGCTCTGTTTTGGTCCAGAGTCGTAGCGGGGCTTTGAAGCAAAGTCCCCTGCTTCTCCCTGTTTACTGCACCTGCATCCTGTTCTCAGTGTGGTGCGAGCACCCAAGGAGCAGATTCATTTTGGAGGCACCTAAACCAGATGGGCTGTTCTGGTTGCACACCAAATGCATCCTAGCTCCTAACGGAGACCAGGGTCCAAAGCAACAGCTGATCCCTCTGACAACTTCAGAAATGGTGGGGACGTTCTGTCCAGCAGACCAGAATAAATCTAGTGCAAAGTAAAACCCCTGTGTTGCATTTAACATATACATAGGGAACTGAGCACCATCTGCCCTTACAGTGCCAAATTACTTGCTAACRTAGAAGTAGCCAGAAAGTGTTAAATGTGGATTTGCAGAATTGGCCAAATAATTTGTTCTCTGCTGGGAAGTTTAAGCTTTCAATTTAAAACATGCTAAAACCTTTAATAACAGTGACATGATTACTATTATTAAACCTCCATTATTGTTTTTTTTAAGTTTGCTACTGAACAGTTACTACCCTATAAAGCACTTTCATAGTCATAACTAAAATACTTGTCAACAGGTGCATTTTACTATACATTAACCTTGTCTCCTTTCACTGCACTCAATTCATTAACACTTTTTCTCAACACAGTTGTGTGGCACTGGGCATCTCTAATCACTGAGAGAGGAGTTTTGCTCTGCTTTAAGTGTTCCAGAGCAACCTAAGGATTGAGTCATTTCTCTGGCGATTTCTCTCTATTATTTGGAAGCCTTTCCTCTCACCACCCCTTCTAGCTCCAAATGTTCCTGTCTTGTCTTTTCCTTCTTTTTCTCCCGTGGCTTTCTACACAGTTACACCCTCCACTGGTGAAGTAAAAGGTCTATAATGTCATTGCAGACCTCCCTGCAATGGAGGCTGGCCAACATCAGCCACTATCCCAGTGACGTTTACTGGCTCAGTGAAGCAAGGTCATGCAGGACTCCTCCTTCCAAGATTTCTTTTCCCATAGAAGTAGCTGCTCCCCAGAAGAATAATTTAAACTTGGAGAATAAAACATCTGGAAACTGTATGCACGCTGCTGTTTTAATTCACAAACCAATTAATGACACAGAAAATTAAGAAAACCTTTAGGAGTACCTGCCTTAATTCCTGAATACATGCAGTCACTGTGCACAGTTTGGGTTTCTATGCTTTCTTAGGGATGTTCGTGAAAAGCTTTCAGAACTGTCAATGAAATGGACGTGTTGTTCTCTTTTAAGACAGATCAGCTGTGTTTTTCTAACTTATGTTTATGGGTGGGGAGTCAAGTCTCTTAAACAGCTTCCTTCCTCATCAATAAACCATTTGCATGTTTTTTTCCTCATACTGACCTCTGTAAATAAGGACTTATGTAGCATATATCACTCTTTAAGATCTTTTGGAGGCTTGCAGATTTCTTCATTTTCAAGCTCTTCTATGAATTCTTCTCATCTCTCAAGGTCACTGAGAACCTTTCTCTTGTAGCTCAAGCGGCAGGTGATTTGCATAAAGGAAACGTCAAGGCTCAAAAAGTAGAAAAATCAAAAGCCAACGCACTCTTGCACCGATTCCAAAAGAAACTCAGAAAGTGTGGTGTTGTGCAGAGGCCGTCCAAAATGGCAGGCTTTGATTGCCTGAGCACAGGCATGTTGTGCTTTTTGAAATGCCTTGGGGTATCCGTGACATCCATGCAGGGTTGGCAGCATTGGCAAAGGTCCTGTGGGAAACTTGTGTCCTTCTGGATCAGCAGTGAGAGGCCAGGTGGGATCCCTAGGGCATCTCAAATGTCGCTAAACACCTGTGTTTAGGCAACTAAATCGATACTGAAACATAGCACTCCCATTCCAGGAGGCATGATTCTGATTAAACTTACACTGATGCCACTCCTGATAGTTAATGAGATAAGGACCAGTTTTTCGACTCCACAGGCAGAGAGAATTACTCTGAAAAGTGAACAGGCAAACCATGGTGTTGCCTCACCAGATTTTTAAACATAAATCATCTTCCTTTCTCCTTTGAAACCATTATACTTCATAAAAATGATTAGTTTCACAATCTTTTTATTTGTTTGGGTTTCTAATGTATTAAGGCCTCTTACTGTGGTCTTAAGCGTCCCTCTATAATTAAGAAGGCTAGGAAAACTTTATTTTTTCACAATGGATATTCCAGGACCTACATAGTTTTAGGAGATGCAGACTTTAAAACAGAAGAATTGCAATGTTTGAAATATGAAACATTAAAAAAACCTCACGAGTCTTTGCAACTCTGGAGCTACTAATATTATACTGTATAAATATGACTTGGTATAACCTCAAAACTCATAAGAAGTGAATGCATTAGAGCATGGGTTCCTGGAAAGCTTGCATATTTTATGGAAACCTTATCATATATGTTATGCTCTGTATACGTTCCAGGTTCTCAGTAAAGTGTAAATAAATAACACTCGTGGTGTGTAAGTAAATCTAACTGAGCATCACTGCTGATTGTGATTTGATTATTTCAAGAAGGTGCAGAACAATTTGCAGAAGTCTTGTATTGGTAGCATCCACTTTGGGCTTTGAACACTGCCTCTGTGACAGAAGAACAAAGGATATTTATGAGGCTGGTAAGTCAGCAGAGCAAAAGCTTTCATTCGAAAAAGCTGACACAGAACATTAGTTGTTTTTCCATGAGGAATAATTAAGACAGAAAAAAGTTAAAAATGACCATTGGTTACTAAAACCTTCACAGTTCACTCTCCTTTCTTGTCTGATTTCTACTCATTAAAAGGAGTGGAGTAAATGGAGAAGTATTACCTTGTGTACTGTTGTGGCAATAAAAGGTATTTTCTAGGTGCAGCTAATCTAGCTCTAAAAGGAGTTGCATTGTATTTTAAGCTTGAGAACTCCTGCTGTTTGATTAGATCTTGGATTAGTGCCTACTGGAGGACAGCAAGAGCAATCAAAATCAGCAGCACTGAAAACCTGGATGATTTACAGGTTTTATGGAAACTGCAAATGGTAAGGCAGTGAGGCCCAGTACCTCCCTTGTTTAATAACTTCTGCCTTGCTACCAGTGCTTGCAGCAAGAAACCATTTTTGTTAGGCAGGTGGTCTTAACAAAGAAGGGTCACTTGATGGTAATCTGATCTCTGAAAGAGACAGTGTTTTTATGTGCAGGGAAGATGAGAATGATTCAAAAGCCTCTCAGAGGAAAGATTAAGCAGGGAACAAGAAAAATCATTTTAAAATAATTGTAAAAAAAACTAAATAATGGGCAGAATATCTCTTGTGTTAAAATGCTATGTGAAATTACATTGGAAACAGTGATATCATAGTTAAAAAAATAACTTTCTTTCATTTAAAACAGTTTCTCAAGTTGCCAATCTGCCTCATTAGATACTGCTTAACTCCAAGGAGGGATAAAGCTATCAGAATAGCCTTTCTCTTGAGTGAACTGTTGTCCGCCTTTTGTTATAGAAAACAACTTTCCTTTTGACTGTGCTGCTTTCCATGGATGGCTTGGGAACACTGACAAAGAGAAATCTTGTCTAGTGCATGGGATGGGATTTCATAAGCACAGTGGGTAGAGAGTCACCACTGAATTTCATTTCTGATTGCTAAGAAAAGCTAAAGCATCAGATTTGCATGGTAATGCTCAGTCTCTAGACATGGTTCACTTGTCTTCAGTATAGGTAGATAATATCTAAGAAAACTGCAAAAGGCAGGGGAAGCCCTGCTTAGTATGCTATTTTAGAACTCCATTACTCATATTTTTACAGGGTATTTGGCCTTCCTATTATTACATCTCTGAGTTATTTTACACGTGCCTCATGTAACACAGTACTGCACAGTTAAAAACGAGGAAAAATATTACCATCTACAAATTGGCTATAGTAGATGAGCCTAATTCTAGTCCCATGCAATTGTGAAAACAGTGATATTCTGTTGGCTAGAAGAGGAGTAGGTTCAGCACTGGTGGATATTTTTTCTTTGATTTTCATTCAGTTATTCTTAGAATAGATATTTTGTTTTGTGCAGGTACAAACTTCATCTGTTTCTCAAAGTAGAAGCTTCAGGCTTTCCACATATAATTAACAATAACATCCTGTAACACTGACTAAAGCACATATTCAAACTAGAAATCTGGGAGAATGGCTGTTGGTAAGGGACTTAGTTCAATTAAAGTGGGAAGCCTGAAACATCTGGAAGTCTGCTTTAATAGTCTTGATTTTCTTCTCCTCCCCTTAAGTATCATTTTTTACAACAACTGCTTTCATTCAAAGTTCAGGTTTGGGTGGCCAACAGACCCCACAGGGCAGAGGTAAGCAAGTCCAGCAGCTCTATTCACCCAGCACATTTCTTTTTTCTGCAGGAGAATAATCTGGTTCCCAGCTGCAAGGTAACTGTATCAAAACTTTCTGCAAAAGGTCCCACTTTGTTCTCAGCTTTCCTTGAGACAAATCTCAATTTCTCAGTCAGGAACACCACCGTCATCTTCTGAGAAAAGATCCCATGGAACAATGTAACTAATTCCTCAGCAACTGGAAGTGACTACTGTTCTGCAGAAGAACACATGCATTTTTGATATTTGGTGAGTTTCCGGGACTTTGCAGGAAATTTTAAGAAAATGCAGTAATGAGACTCTGGCTACTTAACATGCTTTATTAGGCATTTAAGGGCATAGATCCCTTTCACAATGACTCCCTGGACCTTTTGTGAAGCATATATATCATTAAAAGCTCCATTAGGATGTTCCTTGAAGGATTGCCTGAACTCTTTATCCTCCAGTCTCCTGAGGTTTATGTAATGTAATTTTTATGTGTCTCTTAGATTCATTCTACCACGCCTGGACATTAAAGTCCTTATACCAGATTTGATAATGGTGCACACTCTGCCAGCTTAGTGTATCTTAAAAACTTGTAGTCTTTCAGTCATAAACAGTTGTTTAGAATCAGGCAAACTGATTGGAAGAAAGTGTGATCTATCGATGTAGTATGATGCTAGCAACAGAATGAAGGTAAAAACATAGAAAGTAAAATTGTTCTGTTTGACTATACAGAATATATCAAGTTGCGAGTGTGCGTTCTTCATTAAGAAACACTTTCATTGTTGACACTCTTTCATGTAATCAGAACAGAATCCAATTTCAGATTTCCCGTTGGACTAATTTTTGTCTCTCTCAGTTTGTCACTGATAGTTGATCTGTGTCAGGTGGACAGGAATATCAGAAGTATAGGAATACTGCCTTACAGCTTACACAGCTGGACTGGCAACCTTTTACTATTGTGCCACGGTTCCTGTGGTGTTGACAATGGATCACTTTGTAGGTGTATCAGCTCAGGAATGTGGAATTTCAATATGCAATAAAAGGTATTTAGGTTCCTTATGAATGGGAAATGGGAAGTTACATCTATGCGGTCACAGTATCCTAGGAAGCTAATCAAACGGTCAGACATACCATAGCTGATATGCATGTGCTGGAGAAACCTGGGACAGAGAAGAATAGATCTCAGAACTCCATATTGTATCAATTTTTTTCTATAATTCTTCACTTTAGAAGACTGAATTTAAAGGTCTTTCACTGTTATATTTTTCTTTTTCTGTTCACTGATAATCCCTTTCTCAATAGTTGGAAGGTGGGAAAGTGTTCTTCTCTTTGAAAGATCATCTGGACTATATAGCATTTATGCAACAGGGAATAGGAAATGACACAGAGAAGACAGAGAGAGGGGGAACAACATTAGCAGAAGAATCTGGTGCAACAAAACTCATCAGCATGGAAGCTGGAGCAAAACACATTCCTTTCTTTTTACCTATTGTTTCTGTTTTCTGAATGTTCAGAATAAACARTGATATCCTTTCTTGGCACTGAGATACACCACAGAGACTGTAATGACAATTCAAAGAGAAATGCACAGTAATTTTATGTCATTTAGTGTTTATTTTGATTTAAAGTGTATCTTACCATTAAAAAGTAAAAATTGAAGAAAAAAAAGAAAAGCAAAATGAATCTAAAACAAACGAATAATAATAATGATAACAATATTTCTGCTGGAGTCAGCAGCAGTCTTTCAGCTGATTTCAGTAGACCATTGAAACTCATCTGTCCTGAAGCTCTTTTGCCTTTTTTTTTTTTCAGTGTGTGGAATGTATTTTTAGAGTATTTTCCTTTTGCATGAATGTCTCACCCAAACAAAAATAAGAAAACTTTATGACTGTGAACCTATCCTAAAAACTCTCTCCTATGTAATTCTACTCTTACTCCTGATCCTACAACCCCTTTTCTATTTAACTTTTTCTTAGAAGCAATAGAAATACATGTAAAATAAAATGGAGAACTGTCTCCAAACAAATGCTAAAGCAGAAGAAAGAAGAAGAAACTAACATATTATTAAAAAACTCAAACAAAAAAGTATCAAACTAGAAATAACCTAGAAAAATATTTTTCCTGTCTTTCAATTAGAGTAATCTTGTGTGTAACTTTCAAGAGTCTACCTTTTGTTTTTTAAATGATGCTTTTTCTGAATAAAATGACCTTACAGTAGTTTCAGAAAATTCAATATCATTTACATCCTGTTTTACATCGTCTTTTAATTCCCGTAAGATGAGAAGAAAATAGAGTCTGGCATCAGTGCTACACAGAGGTCTATCTAAAAGCCTTTGTGTTTGTTCTCATACAATAGTCACTGTAAAATGATCTCACTACTCATGGCTGGGAAGTTCTGAAAGATTAAGCAGTCTTCATCTAGCAGAATGCAAAGCCCAATTTTCCTCCTTTTCAAGGCTTCCTGCACTGTACACTTACTACAAAATCCAACTTGCAATACTGTTGCTTTGTAAAAGTATAATGAAAGGATTCAGAACTGCCCTTTTAAGTCGATTGCATCGCGTGATTTACTGTAGTTTGTTGGAAGGCACTTCTCATTATACTGTGTTTTATCATGGCTATTAACATTATCGGTAGGTACTTGATATAAAGATTACTCTTGTATAATGAGTATGATGAAAGGCCTGTTTGTGTCTCTCATATCAAGCGCCCTGAAGATCTCTTGCAAACTAATTACCTTTATGAGAGCAGCTTGCAGATACAAAGCACTCTATTAACCTGAGCTCATATTTCTCACTTCGTATGGAAATACATTCAAACTTTAGCCTTAAATGAACTATGCTTTAATTTACACCTAAATATATACCAAGAATAACTTCTCCAGCTCCAGTGCAACTTTGTACAAACCCAAGGATCTTTCCAAACAGATCTAATTGAATGTGTGAGTCCTATATTTGTTAATTCAGCAACATTATTGTGCTAATGAGTCATCCGGTGACTGTTACAGATCAAAAACTACACATAATTAGGACTAATTTTKTTCCTCATCCCGATCCCATACTACTCTGATCTGATGGATTCTGATTTAAAGGAAGAGCAGTTTTAGACCACAAATGTCATCAGGGTACCTAGCCAAGCCCCTTATTATGTACCATACAAAGAACAACTGACATTATTTGTTCTCTGAAGTAGGCCCAAAGCAATTAAATACAAGGTCAGCATAGAATATGATAAAGTAACATCATTGTCCTGGTTTAAATATCCTTGTGCCTAAGCAAAACTGGTATTCTTTAAGGGATTTTGATTTTACAAAATGAACTGCAAATGAAATAAATCCATGTCTGGCCTAAAGTCATTTAACTGACGGTAAGTCTTCTCGCAGTGCTATGCTCCGAGTTTGGGTTTTCTCTCTCAGGAATTACAGCTCTCTTCCTCATCTTGAGCTACCTGTAGCAGATACTCCAAAACAACAATAAAATAGCTGGAAAAGATTTTCAGGATCATGCTGCCCAGTGTGTAGCAACAGCTAATGGAAGAATAGAACAGGCCTATGGGAAAAGTATTGGGGTTATGCAGATTAGCAGCTCACTGCCTGAATTAAGTGATGGCTCTGGCTTAAAAAGTAGCTTGTTCTTCAATTTGTAGATTAATAGACTAGATACTGGTAGTATTCACCAGGTTACTGTTTAGTCACTTCAGAGGAGGACAAGAAAATGACTTCTATACACTAGTATAAAAAATTATTTCTTGCATAGGAGCATAGCATTAATGGGAACAGGCAAGATAGTGGCAGAGAGAGCTAAAACAGTAATTATGGCTGGCAAGGGGGAATCAGCAGAGCAGAAAGGCAGAGTTGTGAGAGGCCTCAATGGCTTTCAGTAAGAGCTCAAACAGATTAGGCAGAGAAGGGGAAGGCAATGAAGGGTTTGAGGAGGCAGGTTTGACAGGAGAATGAGCAGCTATGAAGATGATTTTGGCAGAAAGTGTGTGTGCATTTGTGCATTCAAGAAGAAAAGAGAAGGCTGTGATGAGGAAAGATGAGGGAAGAGAGAAAAGTTGTTTGGGCAGTGGAACAAGGTCTCGGAAATAGCTTGACAGGAGAGCAGAGAGGAGCTAGATGTGTGGGGTGATGGAGAAAGCAGTCAGATGACTTTTTTTCTAATTTAGTAGGGTAGGAGGGCAGTAATATTTCCAGCAGTGATAGAAAGGTAGGAATGCAGAGCAGGCTATGATTTTGGCCATGAAAGATTTAGGATAAGCTCTTCAGGGCAAAGCAACAGGAAGACAATCATGTAGGAAATGGATATAGGGAGCCGTCCTCAATTTAAAAAAAAAAAAAAAAAAAAAAAAAATCAGAGCTATGGCTGACCTTTTCTTGCATCTGTGTTTCAATTCCAAGCAGGTAAGCAAGCAATGTCTTTTTCCATATTAGATCATAAAATCTCTATCTTTTCCCTCCTTAACTTCAGGGAAGAGGAGAAAGACACAGAATGAGCAGTGTTGTGACAAAGGTGCTCACACCATTGCACTTCAATCTATACATTTAATGTATCTACCCAGTGTATCTCTTATCACACATTTTTGTATTCAGCCAGGCAGGTTTTTTTTCCCTGTTTTTCACATTTTGGACCATGCTTCAGGTCCGCACAGACATACAACATGCTCCAGTACCAAGACACTGCCTAAGAATTTCCTTCTTACCTTCAACTAACAGCACACATGGCAGCTCACATAGCTTATGTCAAAGCAAGTCAGAACTCATTACGAATTAAAGGGTGGCCATATACTGTTTTCTTTAGGCACTCAATTAAAGGCAGGTGTCTGGCCCCTCATCAGCTGTAGGTGGTCTTTTCCTCCTGGGTTGTTTTTCTTTTCTTGGTGGTGACTCAAGTGCTTTCTTCACTTTCAAAATCTGTAAAAGAACCCACGATCATTTTGTAATATTCTCTCTAGTTACATGTGCAAAAGTTTCCAAGTAACAGTCAAGACTTGGTAAGTCATTTTTCTTACTCCTTCTCCTAGGTACACATTTATTCCAGATTCCTAATGGTAGTTAGTGATCTCAAAAGAAACAGAATAACAGATGCATGAGTGTAGATGGCAGACATGCCAGTTTTCCATTGATGAGTTCAGAGGACACTGTAAATTATGCCTGCTGCCAGAAGACCCCAGAAATGGAACAGTCAATCAGATGATTCCTGCTTTGTTTACCCTACAATTTCAGGACTTGAAATTTAACCCTTCCCTCTGTCTCTTTCTCTCAACAGAAAAGCTGAGAAGGCAGCACGTGTTTGGATTTAGCTGCTTTGAGATGTAATCACATGAAATTCTCATTGACTCCGGGATCTTTGCCAGAGTACATGCTGACAGAAGACAGCATAGACCTTGGTTTGATAATGGCCTTAACTTTTCTTCAGACATCAATATTTTACATTAAATAGTCTAATCACAGGGTAACGGTGTTAGTCTGAGCATCAGGAATTGCAGAGATCCAGGCTTGGCTTTTGCTTAGTGCAAAAAAAAAAAAAAAAAACACAGAAGATGCTCATGAGATTACGTGACTGGGCTCTCAGAGGAGCATAGACAATCACCCGCCCTCTAACAACCACTAGCTGTAAGGAAAATCTCACTTTCAAACGGTCTGTTTATCCATGCCACTTTACTAGTGATGAGCTCCCTCCTTCCTTCTGGAAAAAATTTCCTCTTCAAGAAACAKCCATTCACTTACAGTTCAGCCACCTCACACTTACCTTAAATAAAAAATGCAAAAACCTGCTATAGCATCCTACTGCCCATTTTAAGCAGCGGTGCACAAGAAGATTTAACCTAGTCTTCATACAGCTGTGTCTTGCAGGAAATGGTGCATGGAGCTGTTTCCCTAACCTTGCCCAGCTCCCGTGCAGGCAAGATTGAGGGCAGTTCATGCTCTGGAATAGGAGAGCTCATCCCTCCAAAACTGCCTCGGTGCACAGCTAAGCCAAAGAGTGGGCAGGAAAAGGGGTAGGGAGGTAGGGAAAAGAAGGAGAAGAGGCTGGCTGCTCGTCAGGGCTTTCCAGATGGCAGGCAGACCAGCTGGGGCAATAGCTGAACCGGGCTGCCTGACACCCAGAAGTCCAGGACAAATGGCTGCTGCATGTGCGCAGTATGTCCAGAATATATTAGATTTGTCATGCATGTGCAGGCCATCTGTGAAGCAAATGCTCAGTAGGCCCAGGGAGCTGAGACAGAAATGTGAGGGCCCCTGCAGAGCACAACTGTCACCAGAAAGCGGCTCCCTCCTGAACTGGGTGAAGAAGGACCCTGTCCCCCTGTGGTAGCCATACCGCAGCATTTCAGCATCAGACAGTACTAAAGGCTTTTCAGTGACAGTGGGACCATGAAAATATTGCACACAGCCATGCAATAAGATGGATTTTAAATCATGCCCAAAGAATAGGGCTGGTTTTGAAAGCAGGTAACTGCATACACCAACAGCTCATTTAGGCAAACTAAAGTAACCATTTGCTTTTACCATTCTTTATATAATGCCAGCTGTTGCCAGTGAAATATTAACCTTTCACAGCCTCCCTTCATTACATGTCACTGTTAGAGTGTGAGGAAAGCACACCCAGTAGTCTGTTTGTAATTTAACTTGTAACTACTGCTACTTGGAATTCTTCAGGAATTGATTTTAACGATTTTATATTCCAGAATCACAGAACCACAGAAAAATTAAGTTTGGAAGAGACCTCTGGAGGTCAGTTAGCCCAAACTGTAGTTTAAAGCAAAGCTAATTTCAAACTTACACAGGGCCTTGCTCAGCTGAATTCTGAAAATCTCCAAGGATGGAGACCCCACGGCCTCCCTGTGTCAATGCTCAGCCGCTCTAGGGCAAATTAGGACTTCCTTCATTGCAAGTTGTGACTGTTGCCTCTTACCCTTTTGTTGTGCACCTTGTGAATAATTTGGCTCTGTCTTCTCTGTAACTTACCTCTAAGGAGAAAGGGAACAATTTTCAATGACATTCATATCCTGCACATTTTTTCTCCACAAATTAAAGTCTTCTACTATTTCTTCATTCTATCACAATTAGCCATGTTGTTGCATGGTTGCATTTATCATTTCACCCACAGGCCCATTTCTTCTCTGTACTAGAGTAAGCCTAAAATTGAGAAATATGAATAGAGAAGCATACCTAAGTATTAGAACAACAGACACAAACAGTTTTTAAACTTTTAAGTGATGACTATTTTATGGATAATACCCACACGGACTGAGCAAACTGCTGCACTACCATCTCCTTCAGCCTCTCTTTCTCTCTCTTTGAATAATATTACACAGACATATCATATTTCTCACTCTTTTATCTTCGATTTATAGACAGAGAAATGGAACATAGATTTTTCCTACCTCACAGGAGCATAGTTAGAAWAAATGCAAAAATTGCTCTATTCATACCTCAGAGAAAAATGTACCTTAATGAAAGACCTTGTGCATTATTTTAGAATTAAAATATCTTTCCAGAATTCAGTTAGGAAAATTTTCAAAGGGGCACCAGGCATACCTCAAATTATCACTTAAATACATTGGAAATTAAATAACTATTGGCCCTTTGTATCTTTGAAAATCTTATTTCTCTAGTTAAGATCTTTGAATTAGTCTGTAACCATCACTGGTGGCAGAATGGCATCTGAACCTTTTTATTATCCTCATAAAAAAATTGCCACCTCTTTAAATCAGATAGGCCATCTCAGATAGTTGATGAAACATGCCTGCTTTAGGTTTCATGACATGACAATTCTGCATCATGATGCAAAGACATATGAAACAAAGGCCTTACCCTGCTAGTCCTTTCAGTTTGTTATGTCAGAAATGTAAAAATGAAAATGATGCCATACTAAACACACAGTTTTATCCTGTTAAACACTGGAAAAAATGTATTGCAACTTGTCTTAAGCAAAGGCTTGGTTTTCTTACTCTCCATGTACAGAACCTACACATGTGTATCGTGTATACAGAAAGTGCAAATCTCCGGGAGATCCTCATAACTGCCCTCTGGTACTGCATTTATGTGGTTTATCTTTGCTTGAAATACCCCACTACCACTTACTTTGTCTTTTAGTGAATTTGTAATTGGAATTCTTATAATTTTAATGATCTTCTAATTTAATATTTTTCTAAAAGAAACTTCAAGCACATGACTGACTTGCTAGATATAAAGATATCACAGAATCGCTGAGGTTGGAAGGGACCTCTGGAGATCATCTAGTCCAACCCCCCTGCTCAAGCAGGGTCACCTAGAGCACATTGCACAGGATTGCATCCAGGCGGGTTTTGAATATCTCCAGAGAAGGAGACTCCACMACCTCTCTGGGCAACCTGTTCCAGTGCTCTGTCACCCTCACAGTGAAAAAGTTTTTCCTCATGTTCAGATGGAAGTGTCTGTGTTTCAGTTTGTGCCTGTTGCCTCGTGTCCTGTTGCTGGGCACCACTGAAAAGAGTCTGGCTCCATCCTCTTGACACCCTCCCTTCAGATACTTGTACACRTTGATAAGATCTCCTCTCAGCCTTCTCTTCTCCAGGCTGAACAGGCCCAGCTCTCTCAGCCTTTCCTCATAAGAGAGATGCTCCAGTCCCCTAATCATCTTTGTAGCCCTTCGCTGGACTTGCTCCAGTAGTGCCACATCCCTCTTGTACTGGGGAGCCCAGAACTGGACGCAGTACTCCAGATGTGGCCTCACCAGGGCTGAGTAGAGGGGGAGGATCACCTCCCTCGWCCTGCTGGCAACACTCTTCCTGATGCACCCCAGGATACCATTGGCCTTCTTGGCCACAAGGGCACATTGCTGCCTCATATGTGCTATAGATGATCTTTAACGAATATTCTCTTGGAGAAAAAGAGTCCTTTCTGTATCTGTGACGTATGCATGATAAATAGTCTTTCTCATCTTAGAAAGATAGCAATGTGGGAATGGCTCACAGAAAACCACCACAAGATGAGACAGAAGGGACTCTTTTTTGTGGTCTTCATTAGTAATCTTTATAACATAATTATAATACCCACACTGAAATGCAGACATCCCTCAGGTTTCCAGAAATGTTTTAAGTAGGAACAGAAGTAGGAAGCAGGTAAACAGAGACTATTTACACTGTACTAGAGACAAGTAATGGAGTTGTAATGGACAGCTATAGACAGGTAATGACATAGTGACTAATGGAAAAAAAAACAGGAAAAAGTAATTGGAAAATTCTCTTCYGTACTCCTTCTATGAAAGATTTGAAGGAAAAAAAAAAATCATGCTAACTGGAAAAAGTGCAAAACTTGAAGGTGTCTGACAACTTTCCTGTTATGGCAAAAGGAATGGGAACCTAGAAGCAAGCAAGAGGGGGGAAAAAAAAAAAAGCCCCGAAATAACCAACTTGTTTACTAGGATGATCACACCAGTGGCATGAGCAGCAGGAATGGAATGGGACAAGATGGGACAGGGCGGTCTGGCCCCTGCCGGAGCTCCAAAGCCACACAGCCTCCTTGCAGGAGTGACAACACCCTCAGCCAATACCATCCTGGACAAAAATATAACTTCACCATGCCTCCCACTGCCTGGTGAGTAACGCTGAGCAYGGGGCCGCGAATGGATCAACTGTCTTGTGGGTTTCCTTTTCTGCTTTCCCTTTTGTTTTCAGTTTCCCTCCTCCTGCTTGGATGGTTAGATGCTTCCCAAGCACTCCTGCGTGTGCCAATTCCTCAGTCAGCTCCTATGGAGGCAGACGCTGCAGCATGAGGGCACGTCTGAACTGTGATCACAGCTGGGTCTGCACCTCACGGCAGTGTATCCAAGCCAGCGAGGGTGCTGCTGACAACRCAGCTGGAACCACCCCATGAGCAGCCTGGAAATCATTCAGGCACTTTGCCCACTCCAAAGAGAAGATGCAGAACTTCTGGCAGGGTGATTTCCTTCGCTTCCTTTGTATCCGTTTCCTCTTTGTTTTTTTTCCCTCTTGCTTTCTTACATTATTTCTTTTTTCCCTTTTCCTCTTTTCTGCTCCCAGTATCTCTTTGCTCACTCCTTGTTCCATGGACACTGTGTTGTTGCTGTCTCTTTGTACTTTTCTTCTCTTCCCCTCATCTTATTCTTTCCCACTCTACCTATTTATCTCTCCTTTTGCTCTATTCATTTACCTCTGCTTCAATTCCTCCTGTTCCTTCTTTTCCCTTATCCTCACCTCTTTCCCCATGAGATGCTTCTTTTCTTTTGCTTGTTTTAAAATTCACTTTTCACAGCTACACACAGCAAAATACTACCAAAACCACTCAAATATTCTAGAAAGAGTCAGGGGATTTTAACTATCTGAATTTATATTCCTCCCCAGAAGGTTCTGGCTCACATCAGCCCCACGATAACTGCTGATGAGCACTAAGCCAAAGATGATGGACAGGTGAGCACAGCCCCATCTGCCCTCCCGTATGCTTTATCCCTCTCTCCTGCTGGCTGTGAGGGGGTGCTGAGGTGGGCAAAGCACAAACACAGTGAATTCAGCTTGCTGAGAGTGAGTGTGGCAAAGCCACTCATGGCACTAGGGTAGTTCAGAGCTCAGATACTCAGCAGCTGAGTCAGGGAGAGAAAGTTCAAAGGGCAGCATCTACAATCAAAAACATGTTTTGGGCCTGAGGACTAGAAGAGTTAAAAATAGGGACATGTGGCCCTAATTACAGAACAAAGGAAAAGGGGCTAGAAAACAGAACAATTTGGGGAAATTAGGAACAGTTGATCACCCAGAGTATTGCAAACAATGTCAGATACTGCTCCTGCTTTCCTTACAGAAGAGATCTGAACCGAGTAACAGATGACCTGCACTCCTTGCATGGGAATAAAACGTGCAGATGAGTGAGAACATGGGATGAGCGCTTGACAAGATGATCTTTGCATGGGAAGAATAGGAGTTAACTTTGTCCTTGTAGAAACTGCAGAGGCACAAGGACTGTAACAGCCTTCAAAGTCCACAAAATACAAAACCTGCAGACACAGACCTGGCCTGTCTCTTTGAGCAAATCAGTTCCTACCTTCTTTCTCAGGCCTTCACAACCTTGCTCCCCCTTATGTTGTAGATAGTAGAATTGGCTGGATATTCCTTAGGTTGCTTCAACTTTCTCTGGTTTAATGTAATATATATTTGAGGAGTAATAAGACTTTGAGGAGTGTTGAGTTCAGCTGTATTTGCTCCTTTGGAATGKAATGCTTGATTATGCATATCTGTATGCCAACTCTAGACATTGAAACTCTGATGTAATCAATACAATCAAAAATTGGTGGCAGTTGTACTATGGTTTGAAAACACCGTGGCTTCACGGTGGCAGACTCCAGCCAGACTTCCTTGTGACTTGGGCCTAATCCTGTTTTAGGGCTCAGATTTCATGACCCAGTTACATTTGCCTGTTTTGAACAGCCTCCATGCTTGTACAGATGGTGGAAGATTGTCCCAGCTATGAAAAAAGAAACCTCCCATCGTAAATTAGTGGCCAAACCAAACGYGGAAATTACTGGATCAGTGTATTAAACTGCTGCTTTCTTTCTTCTCATTCTGTTTCTAGTAGGGAATGTCTGAACTTCCCCCTGGCTCTACGCACTGCTCCAAGGCTCCAACTGGACTTCTGATTTCACATTTGCCAGTACCACGTAACAGTAACAGAAATGACTTCCTGGTAATGTCTTATGCTAAACTGATGAAACACCATTATAAAACATCATCCTTTTGTTCCAGCATTTATAGCACAAGCTTTTGTGTAATGAATTTAGATTAAGATGAGAATCTCACATAGATACATATTAGTTTGTTCCCTTTAAAATCTTCCCAGTATAAATCACAGAAATCTCAGCCAGCCTTGAGAACTCACCCTCCTAAACAAACTCTATCCCATATCTGATATGAAAAGTACAGGAATTAATATAGCACTACACTTATTACCTAACCATGCAACATCTTGTAATTTTTCCCTCCATCATTGTTCTTGGACATATAGATAATCTAATTAACTGTTGATAATTAAACTGTAATTTTTATCATTGAAACCTGCTGCTGTTCCTTTCTATGCCCCTAAAGCTGCTCAGATATGGCAGAAATCAGTATTTTAAAGTAGTCTGGAGAGATTTCTTTTGGATAACTTTTTCTTGGAAGATGATGAAGGATAAAAAGCTATTTTAAAAAAAGTAATCTAACTCAGGAATCACAAAAATTGTAAGAGTCAGTGAAATCTACAGCAGAAGCCTGCAATGATGATTATTTTTTTAACTGACTACTGTGGCTACACTTTTGCTTGTGTCTGGCCAGTTCAGCTCAAATGGGGTAATCTCAAATCTGCCTGCACACATTTACAAGTCTATTGATTACAAATCAACAAGGATGCCCTGGGCTCCACTCCTTTGCCTACACATGGCTACCCAGTGCCCAGGGGTAGCCTTCATGGCATCCGGTTGCACTCCAGGACACAGGTCTCCTGCAAACCCTGTATATCAGCTGCCCTCCCCATGCAGATGAGTGCTCCACTACATCTCAAATGGCACTGTTGAATCAGGTCCCTGAAGTAAATATTTCAGATAAATAAAAATAAAAATTACAACAAATTACCCCTCTGGGATGGTCCAGGCACTGGATACAGGCATACCTCAGATATATTGCGGGTTCGGTTCCAGACCACTACAATAAAGCGAATATCGCAATAAAGCAAGTTAAATGAATTTTTTGGTTTCCCAGTGCATATAAAAGTTATGTTTACACTCTACTGTAGTCTATTAAGTGTGCAATAGCATTATGTCTAAAAAAAAATGTACATGCCTTAATTAAAAAATACTTTATTGCTAAAAATTACTAATCATCATCTGAACCTTCAGAGAGTCGTAATCTTTTTGCTGATGGAGGGTCTTGCCTCGATGGTGATGGCTGCTGATTGAGCAGTGTGGTGGTTGCTGAAGGCTTGGGGTGGCTGTGGCAATTTCTTAAGACAGCAATGAAGTTTGCTGCATCGATTGACTCTTCCTTTCACGAAGGATTTCTCTGTAGCATGCGATGCTGTTTGATAGCATTTTACCCACAACAGAACTTCTTTCAAAATTGGAGTCAATCCTCTCCAACCCTGCCGCTGCTTTATCATCAACTAAGTTTATGTCATATTCTAAATCCTTGGTTGTCATTTCAGCAACGTTCACAGCATCTTCACCAGGAGTAGATTCCATCTCAAGAAACCACGTTCTTTGCTCATCCATAAGAAGCAGCTCCTCATCTGTTAAAGCTTTATCATGAGATTGCAGCAATTCAGTCACATCTTCAGGCTCCACTTCTAATTCTAGTTCTCTCGCTATTTCCACCACACCTGCAGCTACTTCCTCCACTGAAGTCTTGAACCCTTCAAAGTCATCCATGAGGGCTGGAATCAACTTCTTCCAAACTCCTGTGAATGTTGATATTTTGACCTCCTGCCATGAATCACGAATGTTCTTAATGGCATCTAGAATGGTGAATCCTTTCCAGAAGGTTTTCAATTTACATTGCCCAGATCCATCAGAGCAATCACTGTCTATGGCAGCCATAGCCTTACGAAATGTATTTCTTAAATAATAAGACTTGAAAGTCAAAATGGCTCCTTGATCCATGGGCTGCAGAATGGATGTTGTGTTAGCAGGCATGAAAACAACATGAATCTCGTTGTACATCTCCATCAGAGCTCTTGGGTGACCARGTGCATTGTCAATGAGCAGTAACATTTTGAAAGGAATCTTTTTTTCTGAGCAGTAGGTCTCAACAGTGGGCTTAAAATATTCAGTAAACCATGCTGCAAACAGATGTGCTGTCATCCAGGCTTTGTTGTTCCATTTAGAGAGCACAGGCAGAGTAGATTGARCMTAATTCTTCAGGGCCCTAGGATTTTTGGAATGGTAAATGAGCATTGGCTTCAACTTGAAGACACCAGCCACRTTAGCCCCTAACAAGAGACTCAGCCTGTCCTTTGAAGCTTTGAAGCCAGGCMTTGACTTCTCCTCTCTAGCTGTGAAATTCCTTGATGGCATCTTCTTCCAATAGAAGGCTGTTTTGTCTACATTGAAAATCTGTTGTTTAGTGTAGCCACCTTCATCGAGTAACTTAGCTAGATCTTCTGGATAACTTGCTGCAGCTTCTGCATCAGCACTGGCTGCTTCACCTTGCTCTTTTATGTTATGGAGATGGCTTCTTTCCTTAAAGCTCATGAACCAACCTCTGCTAGCTTCAAACTTTTCTTCTGCAGCCTCCTCACCTCTCTCAGCCTTCATAGAATTGAAGAGAGTTCGGGCCTTGCTCTGGATGAGGCTTTGGCTTAAGGGACTGTTGTGGCTGGTTGGATCTTCTATCCAGACCACTGAAACTGTCTCCCTATCAGCACTAAGGCTGTTTTGCTTTCTGATCATTCATGTGTTCACTGGAGTAGCACTTTGAATTTCCTTCCAGAACTTTTCCTTTGCCTTCACAACTTGTCTAACTGTTTGGTGCAAGAGGCCGAGCTTTCAGTCTCTCTCAGCTTTCGATGTGCCTTCTGCACTAAGCTTCATCATTTCTAGCTTTTGATTTCAAGTGAGAGACGTGCGGCCCTTCCTTTCACTTGAACCCTTAGAGGCCTTTGTAGGGTTATTAATTGCCCTAATTTCCATATTGTTGTGTCTCAGGGAACAGGGAGGCCTGAGGAGAGGGAGAGAGATGGGGGAACGGCCGGTTGGTGGAGCAGTCTGGACACGCACAACATTTGTCRATTAAGTTCGCCATCTTATATGGGTGCGGTTCATGGTGCCCCGAAACAATTACAAGAGTAATGTCAAAGATCACAGATCACCATAACAGATATAATAATAATGAAAAAGTTTGAAATATTGCGAGAATTACCAAAATGTGACAGAGACATGAAGTGAGACATGCTGTTGGAAAAATGGCACCAAGACTTGCTTGACACAGGGTTGCCACAAACCTTCAATTTGTAAAAAATGTAATATTTGCGAAGCACAATAAAGTGAAGCKCAATAAAGTGAGGTATGCCTGTATATGCTTGTATCAATTCTCCAAGTGCACTTACAGTCTGAGTTTTAGATGAACCTTATTATGTGTAATTATCAAATGTGAATCTGAAAGCATTTTTTGGAAAAAGTTTCCTTCAAGAAGGGAAATGTATTATAGTTTCCATGGTTTTACTTTCTATTTTACTCCTGAGTGCTTCCAGCAGAGTAACAATATTCCATGATAAATACCAGGCTAATGCTAAATATACAGTGTTTAATCCCATATAACATTTTTGGAGAGTTTACACTTTAGCTGAATATTACATATAAATTGTGCCATTTGTATACTATACTTGACATGTAGAAAGGGTGGAAGAGAACTGCAAAATGTATTTTTGAACTAACTGCRCTATTATCAATGTTTAAAAACTTTCATCTTAACACAGATATTCCCTACTTGCTCCAAAAAGTAAACAAAGATGTGAAAAAACATTCTTCTGGTCCAAATGATCTCCATCTGTATCTTGTACAGACACTGCCACCTCTGCCTATATGGAACTGGCCACCTCCACCAGAAGCTTGTAATCCAGACACATCCATGGAGAAGTCTAGCATCTTTGTGTTACATAGATTAGTTTTGGTCATTGAAAAAAGAGAGAACAGTTTTAGAATACAACATATAAGTGGTCCCCTATGGGCATTAGAGAATGGTAAGGAACAGGCTGAAAAATAGCATTTCCTAATTTCCAAAGGAATATTAAAAAGAAACTTTCATCCTTCCTCCCTTAGGTGTTACTGAAATGACAATTTCTTTCTATTTCCAAGCAAAGAAAGTTCCCAAAATGTTTTCTCACTTAATCCCAATAAATTTCTAAGAAAAAGTTTAAGTACTTCTTTTCTACAACTCCCAGGGTTTTATTTCTCCCTCTTTATGTACAGCTGTATTACAAAGCTTGATCTCCAGTGCTTAAATGTGGAAAGGTTGATAAGTTACACTAGAAGTAGCATCTGGGGAACCTGCATATCTGGCAAGTTTATTTGAAAAGAATTTTTTTAAATGCACTAAAGAGAAAGATTAACTGCCAAAATTAGATTGGCACACCTAAGGATTTTAAACGCCAGGCTTACAGCATAATGGACTGATTAGCCATGTCTAAATTCATTACTGAAAAATATTACAGTTAATGTTGGTGTTCTTCAAAATTGTACAAAGATAAAAAGTGCAGCAAAAGTTTGCACAGACTTAAGCTTCAGGATATTCTTTTAAAATGCACAGTGCATTCAGTATTATAAAGTACTGGACATGTTCAGACAACACTCTGCTAAGAGGGTGGCTGAATATTCTCTTCAGTTTGACTTCAGGGCACTGTTCTTGGTTTAAGTTTACCTTTTCCCCCAGTGGCTGCCGAGCTCAACTTTGCTTCACTGGGAACATACTCACTAGCAAGCAGGGAGTTTCTCTTCCCTTTTGCTGCAAAAGATTCCTATGTTTCTGTTCAGTCCTGAGAAAAAGGCTACTGAGTATCACAGGGAAGTTTGTTGTCCAAACGCTTCAACCAACATGCTGCTGCAGTCGCTACCTTGGTAAGCTGAATGGGAACCTAAGGCGAAGAAATGAAAAGCTCAGTGCTCTGATTTGAATTCAGTGATGCAAAATGCTGTAGGAGATTTAAGGCCTTCTCCTTCCCCAGCTATCTGCCCATCACTTCTCTCTGAAATTGCCACCCCGTAACAGAGCCAGCCGAAGCTGAAATGTTCAGTCTCAGCTTCTCCTCAGCCTACCAAGGATCTTAGCACAAACCCATCTTTACCACTAATAAAAATTAATATCCTTGACTGTGATCTGAGCAYGTGCGGATATGTGCAGATGGGACTACGGGCACATATTCTCTGCCAGCTCCTCAACAGTGATAGATCCATGGGATGTGTGTAATGGACACCGGRGGTCAGAGTGACTGTGCCTGAGAGCAGGGCAGCAAGGTTTGCCGAGTCTATCAGCAGGAATTGCCAGTTTTTTTCGTAGACAGTTCCCACACTGCCAGCTCTCACAGGCAGTATTTCAAGCATGGAGACAGATGCATATGCAAAAGGCCAATGTACCAGTTTTTACCCAGATTCTCCATCTGTCCTTAAATCAGAAAATTTCACACCCAAAACTGCTCATGGGAGAAAATGYAGAATATACTGTTTCAATTTGACCCCTGCAACGTGTGTGGGTCCATTCCTAGCTCTGCTGCAAAAACCCCTTTCAGTTAAAGGGGTTAATAGAAATTCCATGCTTACATGTGCTACGGATTCATTTCAGTAACATCATTTATCTGTTTAGCTTCACCAAAGGGATGAAGTTCATGTTATGGGATGCAAAACCAGCATCAAGAAGGAAGTAGGTTAGAAAGATCTAAGATTTCAAAAGAACATGCCGTACGTGGACCCTCAATCACCTCATTTGGGTTCATTTCTTGAGATTTGTATTTGTAACCAAAACTTTCTTAGTTAATGAGTTACAACCTTGAAAAGCACTTAGAAAATGAAAACATATTTCAGCCATTAAAAAAAGGCCACATTAAAATAAGCTCATATTATTGTCTGGAATAGCATAAAGAGAATTTAGGGAGATTTCATGCAAATTCAATAGTAAAAAGACGTGCCAGATAGAATGGATTACCTAATCATGTTCACTCTCTAGAAGACAAAAGGACAAACACACTTTATGTATGTCAAGTTACAGAAATCCTATAATTCCATAGTTAAAATAAAGTTCTTGTAACTTTATACATTCAGTAGCCTCCTGAAATACACATTTTAAATTTAAATTTTGTTTTACCATAGAATATCTTGCTATGTAAAAAAACAAGTCAAAGCTGTAAAGAAATACAATGAATTAAACAAACACATGTAACTAATCTACCTAGGTCTTGGAAATACCTGCAATGAACTCTATGAATAAAATATATAAAATAGTTGAACTAACTTAGGAATGAACTGAAGGGAACATCCAACAGGSGTGAATTCTGTTTCTGCTTCAGCCTTTGGCTATGGATACTATAAATAAAAGATATTAAAAAAAGCTGGAGTGGGGAACRTCTTTTTACCAGCTTTTTCTGTTCTAAGTTGATTTTGCTGTTTTCTCTCATTGTCTTATTTACTGTTTCATATCCTTTTCTGCTCACTTACACCCACCTAGACAAGCTTGCTTATGGACATTTACCAGCAATAAGAGCAAGTGAACAGATGAGAGAATGAAAAGGAAAGCTGGTCAGGGATTAGCAGGTGGCACAATTCTACTTGGTGCTGGTACTCCTAAAAGATTCACCTAAATACCAATCTAGAAACAAGAAATCCCATGTGATTTTCATTTCACTCTCTCTAGAAGTAATAATAAAAAAATTGTGTATGTTATTTCAAAGGAACTCTATTAGAAAATTGAACATTATGAAATCAGCCAATTATAAAATGTAGTAGAGGATGGGGAAGCAGTCAATTTACTTTAGATTTTTTTTCTTCATGCAAATTTTCAGCATTTGGAGAAGTTCTCCTACAAAAGAATAGCCATCCTCGATGACACCACAGCTTTGTCCAGAAYTCTTTCTTTTATTCTGACCAGTCACCAGTGCCTAGGAAAAAGCATAGGAACATGTGTGTAGGGATATAGGAATACTCCTCCAGGACACCTTTGCAGCCTCCAGCAATTCATGGCTGAGAGATCTTATCCCGTGCTAATGTTTTATGGTTAATGGACCTGAGTGGGCTTTTTCTTCTATGACTTTACCCAGTTGCTTCCTGAACCCATATAAGCTCTTAGGATCCACAAAGAATTCCACATCTCAGTAAGGTCCTGCGTGAAGAAATACCTCCATTTTTGTTTGTTTTTTTTTTTTGTTTCTTTGTTTGTTTTGTTTTGTTTTTGTTTGAATCTGCCACCTATTAGTTCACGTCAATTTACCTACAAGGTTTAGATACCTAAACTTAAGTAAGCAGAATATTCCACTGAAGGCCATCAAAGGTATCTCTGTTAACTGTGTAATGAACTTACTTCAGAGGAGCTGCTCCATTTTTCTTTTTTGAGTGCATAGTTTTATGTGCCTAAAACTGACATACAAGCTACTTATGTCAAGGAGCCGGAGTTACAGCCAGAATAATTTATCAGTTGTGTGTAATGTTCTGGACCCTGTTAGAGCCGAGACTGTGGTTCCTGCATACTACACACTTTCTGTGTGTAACAAAGGAAAAAGAAATGCCTGTACTGATGATGAACAGTGGCTAAGCAGCCAAGGTAGCCTAGAGAATAGCAGATTACAGAAGAATGTTTGTTGAATGCAACATACTGGGCTCAAGAAAAGCCAGAACTAACTCAGTGAAAGAGTCAGGACTGGTTTTGGGAGACAACACACATATAGGAATTCCTTGGAAGCCTGAGTTGCTGTTAAATTTAATCTCCTTTTCTGTCTTTAGTTTCCTTAAAACTATCTGGAGAATGGACTTTCTCAAAGCAAGTGCCTCTTCACACTTAAGGCAATGGAGAATTCATTTGAACTAGAGCTYTTGATACTTTAATAGGATTAAGAAGCAGACAGAAGACAGGGTAGTGGCAGCTAGAGACATTCAGGGAAAGACTTCAGAAAGACATATGTTTCTATTGTCAGCTTGACTTTAAAGAGAGAAAGAGAGGGAAAAGCACAGAAGAGACGTGTCTGTTCTTCACCTCTTCTTTTTGTAGTTTTTTGAGTTTTTGGCAAGTATTCTGGATTTGGACTTCACACAGAGGAAAGGATATTGAATTTTTTCCATACTAAGGAAAACGTAGGAGGGAAAATTGGTATAGTTCTTCAAGACTGATGGGAAAATGGAGAAGATCAAGAATGTTGTTAAATTATAATATAGTGCTAGTAGAAAATAGAGAATGAGATGGAAAATACTAAGAGTCTGGCATGGCTTTAATGAAGGATAACATTTTCCATTACAGGAAATGTAAAGCACTGGAAAACATTTTGAAGAACTATCATTTAAAGTATTGGGTTTAGTGGGAAATATCCCTGCTCTAATTTTATTCATGATACAATCTCATAACTATGGGAACATAAGTTCTCTTTAAAGTTTTGGCCTTTCTTCAGCTTCTTTTCTTTTTTTTTTTAACCCATTTATAATGTATTAACTTTTTGTTTGCTTTGAAGAGAAAAGCATACTCCTTTCTGTGTTTCCATTGCCCTCCCAATTCTCTTCCCTTAGTGAGATATCTGAGTTGAATATCATCCTCTGCTTTACCCTCCAAACTTTTCCTGATCTCTCTGTTTTCTTCTCAGGCAGTATTAGAGCCTGCTTTCTCATGTCATACAGCCGAACAGCTTTCTTAAACATGATATTCTCAAATCAGCACCTAAACTACCATTCCTATTGCCTTTAAAACTCTAGAGCTTATACTGTTTCTCATTTCCATTGTCTTGCCCTTCATCATTTCTCTCCTGATTGTCCAGTTTACCTTAAGCCACTGTCCTGATGTTTCCCTCCTTGGATGCAAAGATTATAGTGATCATATMTCAGTAATTACCTTACATCCTTAACCTGCTAGTGCTGTTAGAATATAAATTTCTTTCCCACAGACAGACTCTCCCAAAGACCCCTCTGCAGAAATACTTCAAGCTATACTCAATCTTACTTTAGGCACCTACCTAGGTATCTAATTTAAATGCTCTTTATATTGGACATATACATATTGGATATACATATACATAACCTGTATATACAGAATTTAGGTTCTTRAACTTGGCCACATCTCATTTCAAGGTCTAGATGCAGAGTGTTACTATCACACCTGCTTCTTTTATTTTCATCTTGATTCTCTCCCTATCTCTATAGCTGGCCATTCAGCATTTCCACTCATATCTCCCTTTCTTCCATCTCTCCCTCTTGCTATGTCACTTCATCCAGCTACTGTACCTTAACCCTACTACACAATTGCAGTTCTTCTCTTGGCCTCTTTTTCCATAATGTTGCTAGCATTGGAGGCCTTCATAGAAGCAGGTGGAAACAGAATTCTTCAATTTGCCACCAAAATCCTGTTTCTTCCTTTCTAATTTATTTTTGGCAACTRTGCTCTCTTCTCAAGTCTTGAGTTTGTTTCTTCTCTCATCCCGTCATTGCCTATGCTGGTCAGTTCTCTATTCTTGAAGTTAATTTCTTTCTACAGCCTGAAAACTACTTTCAGCTATGGCAGATTCTCTTTCTTTGGGCTTCCTAGAGTGGATACATACTGCCTTCTGTGCATCATCTGCTAAGTAATGAGCCATACCTCAAGCTACTATACAAATATGGCATTCCTGTTAGAGCTGCAACTATTTGGTAGGAAAGTTAAGTTCATGAAGAAATCTGCTTTCCAAAGAAATGCTCATTAAAGAAAATGCAAAGATTATCATTTGTTCAAAATGGATAACTTTGATTCAGATATATTGCCTTAATTCCAGTTCAGCTACCAAATCCAGATATTCTTTGTGAGTATGCAGCTGACCAAATGAGATTTCTTGTGATGAACCACAGCTCCTGTGATGCATTACTTCCCAAATCAAAAGGGACACTTTGTGTACCATTGAAGATGCATTTTGAACTGAACATTAAATAAAAAGAGGACAGGAACCATCCAAACTATAACACTGAGGAATGTGGCAGCAGTGTTTTCTGGTTCAAATTCCTTAGTTTCCTTTCAAATTCAAACTTTTCCTAAGAGGAAGATGAGGGGAAGATGAATAAAATGGATTACCAAAGTTGCTCAAATTCCTGTCACTGTTGATGAGATTATATGTACAGATCTCTTAGCAAAAGGTGATTTTTTGGTCCTCTTGACAGACAGTGACTTACAATCAGGTTGTTTACATCAAGTTGTCACTGTCACAGGTGATGGTGTTGTGTACATGGATGTAAGGTTCACACAGTGTACTCCATATACTAGCCATGAAAAATATGGAACATTTTCTTGTGCAGCTGAAAGYTATACAATTGGCTTTGCCCATGGCGCTAGCACTGGATTGGATTTCTATTCCCAGCATTAACCAGTGATATCTATAAGATTCTGGAAAACTTCTTAGTTCTGCTTTGTTCCAATTTCATTATTTGAGAAGGGGAAGGGCAATATTTTCTGTCTCACTGCAAAACTTAGAGTTGTCTACATGGAACAGAGGACAACTATGCAAAGATCCTTGAGCTAGTGGAAATTTGTGTCAGTAGTTCCCTGTGGTACAGTGAATAGTCCTCTGTGCCTGGAAGCAGTCTGACCACTATCACATGACAATGTGCCAGGGTCTGGGGCTGGACCACTAACAACAGTGATGACTAGCTTAGATTAAGCTTTTCAGTTGCAGAGGCATTGCACTGCACAGTATTTCTGATACCATTATCAGCATGCATGGGGCTACATAAGCCCTCCTCTAAAGCTGTGATGGAAATTTGGTCTTGGTCTATTAAAGGCAAGATCCAAAGCCCATGCAAGGCAGTGGATATACCTAAATCTATAAGTCTGAGAAAAAACTTAGCTGCAAGATTATTGTTACTCCTTAATTTTTTATATATTTTTTTCTTATAATTTTTTTATTTTTTATTATTAGTTTTATAATTTTTATTTCTTTTAAAAGACAAACTTACATGGACTCAATGAGACCAAAAGGTAGTTGTCTCAGATCAGAATGACCTCCCCTTGGTACTCTTACAGCACCCTGTGAGTACTGGTCACAAGATGCAAAACAAACTTCCAGTTGTCTGTCAGATTCAAATATATTTCAGATAAGACTCCAAATTGCTTGAACTTTGCTCATGAAGAATAGAGGAGTGTTGTCATCCCATCGTGAGCACAGTTAAATATCAACAAAAAGCCATTGTTAAAAGATTAGAGATCATTGCTTTTTCTTTGTAAGGAAGGCAGTTTTTGCACAACCACAAGCTTGGTTAGACTGACATACTCATTTTGAATGAGACACAAAGTTTCAAATTGACTAAATTAAACACTGTAGAGAGTSCTTGCTTCTTCTCCTTAGCAGTCACAAAAGCGCACAAATATTTCAAGCAGCTTGACATCTGTATTACATAAGCAGAGAGCAATTCAACTGCTTGGAGAATATAAAAAATAACTTTGACCTTACACTGGAGGCACGCTTCAAAAGACCGATTATTCATATGAAAAAAATTGCTCAATAACCCTTGCTTGAAAATATTCTCAGAAAGAAAATAGATAAATTGTTCTGAGACAATAATATAATTAGGATATGACAAACTTAATCTTTTTTTTTTTATTCCTAGTGCTTCTTCTTTTTTTACAACAAGTGTTTGATCTGGTGGCAGTTTAAATATTTTATTTATATTTCAAAATGTTGCTTCCCTTTCTTATTCAGTGTATTTGTTAAATAGCTCAAATCTAGTTCTTCGGGAAGGTTGAGAGTTGCAAGCCATTGCTCTCTAGCTGCTAACTAGAGAGTTTAAAGCAACGTTGCCTTCTGTTACATTAGGTCAGAACCCAAGCAACTGTAGGGTTAAGGCAGCTTTCTGTAGGCAGCAAATTGTGCAAAAGTGTCCATAAGAAAAATATGTGACTATACAAATTTTCAAAATATTCTTCATATTACTAAACTTCATACTAAACAATATAAAATTCTGGATTTATTTTAAAGTAGCATTTTCTATCTGAAGGAGGAGGCCTAGTCATCTGGTTTAGGGGCTGAGTGGAAATTCAGGAAATCTGGGTTTAATTCACAGCCCTGCTACCGATTTCCTCTGTGACGCTGGGTAGATAACTTAGGCCCCATTCCTGAAAACGCTTATGCAAATGCTTCACTTTACTGCTACAATTAGTCCAGGGATTTCAACGGGTCAGATCATAACCTAGTTAAATGTTAGAGACTGAAGCCAAAGTCTTCCAGTGCCTCAGTTCCTCATCTGTTAACTGTGAATAGCAGTTCTTTACTTTCTCCCATCCATTTCTATTCTGTGTCATCAGCTTGCCAAGTCTGTGGATCCAGGACTGACTGTCTGGACTTGTCAATATTAAGCAAATTAAGCTGTCTTAACCTTACCAATGCAGCTGAAGCAGTAGATCTCCCAACGTGGATTTAAGTCTTACAACACATACTAGTAAAGCAGGCTCCAACTTTTCCTCCATGCTTTGAAACAACTATAGCAGAAAGTCTCATAACCCTAATCGATTGCTTCAAAATAGAGCTTTCAGGACATTTAGTAAATGTTTGTACAGCTCCTAGCACTACAGAACACTGGTTGTCAGCTGGGGTCTCTATATGCTAACACATATAAATACTTTTTTTGATGTAATTAAGATAATAATAAAAAGAGGTTTCCTTCTCTTTTGTACTTGCTATGCTGTTAAAAATACTTTGACACCAATGTAAATGCAGAAAGGAAAGGTGAATTATTCCATTTTACTTCTAAACCAGCATAACTACCATAACAACTGACACGTTGAATTTCTTTCATCTGTTTTGATTTGAAATATTTTCTGTAATTTTATGTATATGTAAAAATGTTACATTCCTTGTTTATTCAGAGTGCTACTTCAGGAACAGAATCCAATTCTGTAGACTGAGAGTTGTAAGGCCCAAGGACAGTTCATCTCCACGTGTAGGACWTATTAACAGCAAAAATACTGGAGGCTAGGGAATGAATGAACAGTAATACTCCTGAAGTTCATATGTATCTTAACTGTTCAGGCTTGTGTCAGTGAACTCTCCAAAATCCTTTGTGTGATATTTTCTGATAAATGGAAATAATAAAATACGTCCATCATTTTGTTTGCTGTTCACCTTACAGCCTGTTTAGTAGCTCTTGTACTTTGAGGACTTCAGCACAATTCCTCCATTTCTCCTGTTTTGCAAGCGCCTGCTGAGCTTTTCAGATACAGAGAGGACTGTCACGGCTGTTTACTGGGAGGTTCCCAGGAACCTGCTGCATCATCAAGTTAAGCTTTGATCCTTAAGCAAATGCTGTAACCGGAAATATCTGGGTCTACTTTTTCTTCAGATGTTCCTTCATGGGCAGCTGAAGTCCTACAGTATTCCTACTTCCTTTCTAGAGGTATTGCTTTTACATGGCTTATTAACCAAGTCAAACTAGAAAGTTGCCCTGTATTCAACATGAGAAGTTTCTCAGTTTTTTATTCTTCTTTGTGAAGGAAGTCAGAGATTTCAGCTGAACCAGAGTAAAAAAAAAATATATATATATATATATATATATATATATAATATCAAGTTAGTTTTTTTCAAGCTCCCTGTAACTCACCTCAGTGAAAGTGTTTCAAACAAGGTTCTCCCTTCAGGATCCAGTGGTCCAGTCACATAGTTCTGGACAGTGTGATGCACTGTTCTTCCTAACATTAAACTGATTTTAAAAGGTAACTTATTTGGTTCCTTTGATTTGGATCCTTATTTTATTGGTAAAGAATCATGGTTGAATGGGCCTCCTCCCTGACAAAGTCTAAGCTTGAGCTGCTCTTTTTCTACCTTACATTTTTTGAATACTTTTTAAACCCAGGGAAGGAATTTCCCACCCCCAATCAAAATAAGCCAGTCAGCAGAATTGTTTCAATTTCCAGCTCTTAATAAATCACACAGACTTAAATCAGGTTCATGAATTCTGGAGTAGTTATGCATTCATGTGCTCAATTTCCATAACAGAAGTTGCAGCTCAATGGGGAAATCTGAACTCTCTAATACTCACCCACTGAATTCCCTTTCAGGCAGAATGCACTGGTTTATATCTGCTTGCCACTCAGCCGAAAAAAATAAGCCTGAATATAATTCTAACACAGTGTTATCCCCTCACTCACTTGGCTTTTTTTTGAGATCAAAAGCAAAGAAAGTGTTATTTTTCCCCCTCTCCATCTAATGTTGGTCTCTATTTACTCCACAGCACATCTGCCTATTAATAAAGGTCAGGCAAGGACCACAAAAAAGATCACACCCATGGACTTACGAAAGCAAATGGCAGGACTGTAAATCTCTCCTTGAAAACTGATCTCCAGCAAGAGACACACAATGTCACCTTGTATGTAAGATGTGTAGCATGACCACTTGCTCTTGCCGCTAAGCACTTCTCCCTTTTGTACTGGCCCTGCTCCTCATTAACTTGATTATTTAACTTAGGCATTTCGACGAGCACAGCTCCCCCTCTCCGAAGGCTGACACTGCTATAGTGCCTTTTCCCCAGAGCCAGGAGGAAGGCTGCTCCAGGAGCTCCGGGCCAGGGATGCTGCAAGCAAAGCAGCGGGGTCCCACCCTTCCCCTGTGCTGAGTAGGGGGCTGAGGCAGCCAGATTGATTCATTCCACAGCTGAGTTCTCCAAGTTCACAGTGTAATGTGCTGCAGTCATGTCCCTAAACTGGCTTCCTATCAGGCTTTAAAATGAAACATTATGCCTTTTCTCTTCAATACTAGTTTTGCCAGAGAGGAGTTTTTCACTTTAAAAACAAAAAGGGGGTGGAAATACTGGAAAAAAATTCACATCCGTGACCTGATACCTGTGTGTTAGGAATTATTAGAGCTACTAAGGGTGCACAAAAAATGAAGCAATTAATCCAGCTCCTTCCTGGTAAGAAACATCACATTTGCTGCTTCTTCTGTTGATCACAAATGTTGCATGATTGCTTTTAATCCAAAAGCAATAAATTTGTACTGACTGCTTAATCTGATCTGTAAACTGAGCTTTTTGGTTTCTTCAGCCGCTGAGTTATTGCCCTTTTGAGAGATAATAACCAATGTTTGATACTGCTTCATTTTCATTGTACTACATCTTTTTCAGTTCTTACTCTTACTAAGTTCCTCTTTACCTCAATTCCTTCTGCATACAAATTAAAACCAGTAATGATCATCTTTGAAGTTCCAAATATATTTTTTCAAATTTTCTTTTTTTTTCCAGGAGGGGGGTTGTTCCACTTGAGCCACATTTACAGTACCATGAACCAAAGACATTTCAGATAACACAGCATTAGTCAAGTCTCAAAATGTGTGTACAGTAAATTCCCCAAGAGCAGCTCTTATATTGGCCAATTTCAACATTTTACTCTGCGAGCACATGCCAGGTGGTAACAGAAAATAAATTTAAGTTCTTTCTTACCTGTACATCAGATGGTGAGAACACAAATGATAATATCAAACAAGTATTAACTTTTCTCTAACCTCTGCTTCCACATGCTGTAGATGCAAAAGGCCATTCACCCTAGGTGCTTGCCATTTACTGTACACTACAGAATAGAGACTCTAGCAAAATCTGGTCCCTGGAGCATTCAGGAAACACCCTGGTTGAAATTTTCCAATGCCAATGGAAAAAGCAGTGGAAAAATCTGTTATTAATGTGTTGTGGTTATGATTTAAAGTGAACCAAGTCAAGAAATTCAGTTTTCTTTCACACAGCAGCCTTAATAGAGCCTCTTTGTTCTCTTGTAGGCTATATTTTCAGCTCTGCTCTCCTGCGTTTGAAGATACTGAACCACAATGACCACATTAGACCATGATACCGGGAAATCCCTTGCTTGGCTGATTTGCTAGAGTTATCCCATAGTTTGCCATGGAACTGGGGTAAGGACGACTTTGGAGAACTGAAAATAGGGCTGACAATGATTTAATCAGATTCGATGTCTGGATTCTTATCTAGTGCAAACTACATTAGCATTGTTAGTAAATGAAGTTACACCAGTTTAGGTCATCTGGGCATATGGTCCAGTATCTCACACATGCCTCCTTCTAAGCCGCAGTTTCTGTGAAAGAAATTAAAGGAATGAGTGAGCTTTAAAGGGATTGTGCCTTATTCTTTCAAATGAATGTGCCATATAATAACAATTCAATTAAGGGCTGTGTCTTTATTTAAGATATGACTGGCTGAAGGAGTATTTGTTAATTACTCAGCTGGGAAACATCATAGAAAATGAATAAAAACAATCCCATGAAAGCAATTATCTCAACATAAAGAAAAACAAATCTCTCCGCTCCCCTGCCCCTATAAAAACAAAAGCATTTGGAGCTTTCTGCTTCCTGTGGAAATGGCTAAAACATAGGTGCCTTCTGTCTCAATTTCCCCTGCACATTTTTGGGGCCTGGGGTTTTCTTTCCCTCAGCAAAATGAGCCCTGAAATGAAGGCCTCTCCAGGCCGTGTCTTAAGTAAAAATACTGGAGTACTTCTAAAGCTATATTGGAATAATATCGTCCAAACTGCAATATCAGAGTGGTTTGCTTATAGTCTGAGTATGAGTATGATCCATTCCAAATGCTTCAGAGAAATATTTCATTATCCAGTTCTCTCT
Source organism: Apteryx rowi (assembly GCF_003343035.1). Classification (NCBI taxonomy): domain Eukaryota; kingdom Metazoa; phylum Chordata; class Aves; order Apterygiformes; family Apterygidae; genus Apteryx; species Apteryx rowi. Next base: position 525,578 of record NW_020450711.1, read on the forward strand.
TCCTCCCCCCTCAGCTGCTCCTCCAGGTTACTTCCAGTTTGTTTTTAATGGAAATTCCTTCTGACCCCAATCTGGTGCTTGATGAATTAAACCTTTTGCATATGTAACAATCATACTAGCCTTTAATCCAGCTTCTGGGGGTGGGGGAGACAGAAAGAAACAAAATAATACAGATCAACAGAATTACAACAATATGATCAAAATCCACCCCCAAAGGGGAATAATTAAATAGTTTCCTGACTCTAGTAGATGAAAGACTTTTTAAAATTTTATTGTTTTTCTACCTGAGGTTGAGCCAGTGTTCAGGATCTTCTAGACTCATCGAGTTGTGAGTTATAGTCTCCTTCCAAAGTCTGCTTGGCAATTTCTCCTCAGTGCTCTTGTAGTCAAGGTCTCATAGGTATTGCAGGCCTCTGGCTCATCTCTGATGGGGAATGAATAGTTTTCCTGCCTGACTGCGAGAGAAGTCCTTGTGTCTGTCACCATCCTAGCCAAAGATGTCTCTGGACAGCCAGTCATCAGCACCATCTTGTGGTGCTGGCACCACCATCCTCTTAGTGTTGCTCTGGCACAGAATTTAGAAGGTGAGTCCCTGAAAATCAAACTGGCAACAGCTAAAAATCACTCTGTGAATTTGAAACCGACTTTTTCCTACAGTTCTATTAAGGCTATGTCCCATGGTTTCTTTTTATAAAAAAAATCTGATATATTTCCAAATAATAAAATGGTAATTATACCAATTAAAAACAGTATGGTTAGCATTTTTCCTGCACAGTCATCTGAACCTCATTTCATTTTTTTTTCTGATATCACACCTTGGGCTTTTGTTTTTGCAGTTCTGCTATGTAATTGAAAGTGCATGTGCTACATGTCATTGTTTTGCATTTAGAAGTCAAAAGTGTTTGCCATATGTCAGCCTAAGCATGGGATTTGTGAAGTCCTCCATGGGATCAAGTTTTCTGCAGGACGGTTCTCCAGGTTCACCTGTTTTGTCTGTGAAAAATTCTGTGCTGTTTACAAAGTTTATTCCGCTCTCTTGTATCACAAAATCCCTTATGAACATAGGTGCAAATTCTTGYTCTTTGCTACTTCATTTCCTCCATCTCATTCTCTGAGGCTAATTTTCCTTCCAGAATTTCCTACTGATATCTCCTTTTGAGGAAGTGGAATTAGTGGAGAACATATACCAGCAAAACACCAGAATCAGGCAGCAATTTCAGGAGTGGGATTTAACATACACATCGTGGCAAAATACCTATTCAACTTACCTTACAAGCTTGTACATGGCAGTTCTACCATTTTCTGACACCAAAGGAAAAATCTGTGAACTTAGCACAGAGACAGAGAAGACAGAAGAAAGAGAAAAGAGGAGATGTGAGAAATCCTAATGGAGCCTTCTTGTAACATGATTGTTTCTCCCAGCGTGGTGAATTCCTGCAAAATATGATCCAATAAGATACCTTTTACATCCATGTATTACAGGTGCTAGGGATGTCACAGGAAACCTCTTTCCAGCTGCTCCTCCTATATCCCAGGCAGATGACAAGTGCCACCCACATACAATTATTTCTCTTTTCCCCAAGAACACTTTCAGGAAACTGCCCAAATCCCAACAGCTTCAGATTAAACACTGAAGCCCTGGAAACTGTAGCACCTCTCTTGATTTCAGCTGAAATGTGGTATCTTATGAAATTCCAGATTGTTGCAGGGGACACAGGAGAGCTATTCAAACAGATCAGTATGATCCAGTTCAGAAGGACTTAAGACATTATGGACCAAACAAAAGACACTTTTTGCATAACAATAGGAATACTTTTCCTCAGACTACTTCATATGTCATATGGCAGCTTTGCATGACCCTGATCTTCACCACTTCTGTAGCTATTCTTCTCACATGAAAAGGAGTCAAGGTTTTATAGAGGATTTCCCTACCTCGAGCCATTTGCAAAAATGGGAAATATTGCCTTTTGCCCTCTGGATTGACAGTTCATCTGGTCAACTAATTTCCTCACTCTTACTCTTGCTTTATCATAAAGATCTGATATTTTCTGAGAAAAGAAAAAACACCTTCAAGCTGATGAATGAGACAGACTCATAATTCCCACTTTTATGAGATGTAACTCAAGAAACTGCTGGACTCCTTGTTAAAATGGAGGAGCTGCATTTTTCCCCTCTTCATCTGTTCATAAGTATTTTCTTTCTAAAAGGGAGGGGGAAAGGATTTATTTCCAAAGCAAGTAAAGTTGGTGAATGAGAAAACTAAACTGGAGTAACTGTAGAAGTATTCTTCAGTAATAACTTCAGCATACCCCTGCCCCCATGGGAACACTGTACCATAGAATAAATATTACTTTATTCCAGAATAATTAGTGTGCTTTCAAAGCAAAGTAATTATTCTCGTGAGGAAGAAGGGAGAGGGAGGGAGTGCAAGTCACTTTTATTCTGGATTAGAATTCCCCAGCAGCTATTCCACTCAACTCACCAAAGCAGACAAGCCTGGACAAAAGATATGCTTTTCTGGGATGTAGAACGGACAAAGTTGTATCATTTAAGAAGCTGTATAAGAAACAGTTAAAGAGGAAAAGACTCCCAACCCCTGAATAAATCATACACTGTCCTCATACAAAGTGTTCTTATCAACATAGCCCAGTCCCAGCTGTTGCCCAAAATACATACTCTTCCTTTATCAATAATCCCAAAGCATGAGGCCAACTCCAAACCCCTTTGGAAAAGAGACATATGTACTTTGTAAGACTCAGATAATGCACCACTGCTTAATTTGAGCCAATGAAAGTTTTTTGAAGTGTGCACAAAACTAGAGATGCTAACAAAATATGTTAAAGCACTTTCCATTCTGTTAGTTTTGAAATGAGCCCACTACCACAGATGTTTCTGCAAGATATTGTTTAATATTWGCCAAAATTGTGGACAAAAATTGTAGCTATTTCAGAGAGGACTTTATAATAAACATGATATTAATAAAAACACTGTGAAAAGTTTTGGGAAAAATTTGTTCTCCCCTTTTTTCTTCCCACTAAAAGTGCAGTTAAAAAAAAAAAAGTAATTGCTTGAAAGACTTTTGTGAAAAGCTTTAATTTTATCAAGAGAGTAAAGTTTACAGATCGATTGTAAGAAAGCTAGTCTCTATGCAAGAGTAAGACCAAAATTCTGCTTCAAGGAACTAGTTCCTTGCATATGTTTTCTTTTTCTTCTTGATTCATTGGTAAATTTGAAACTCAAAAGTGATTTCAGTTTTATCACACTGTAGAGACTAATTTTGATGATGTCTCATATGAGTACATTATTAACCACAGGTTAAGTTTTAGGGAGTTGTAAACATAGTCTCTCTCAGGATGGTCCATCCCCTTCAGGAGTGAAGACATTGAGATGCTAAAAGAAACACCTAATCAATCACTGGGGGCAAAGTGCTAATGGGGTTATATTGCCTGATCCCATTTTTTAATCACAGGAAATTGTGATGGAAAGAAAATGAGATTGCCTATTGTCACACACAGAAGTTGCTGTGGAAGGTATTGAAACAGGACAGAACATGACAAAACATGGAATAATGCAGAATTAAAGGTTTGAGAGATGAAGTATTTAAGAAATGTATGGAGAATTTATAATGGGAACATCTTAAGCATTTTATTGCCACCATTCTCCCCTTCTTTGGGTGGAAAAGGTGGTGGTGAAAAGAGGAAAGGAAATGGAAAAATAGAAGGGGAACCTCCTAGGAGTTACTCTTCTGTTCAAAAACTTATTTATTTTAATCACTAATAAGTCATCTTTGAGAGGTGATATTTTTCTGTTAATCATCTTGAAGGTTTTCTTATTAAGTACCTTGATTTGTTATGAAGTGCACATTGTTTTGTAAAAATTGCAACTTTTTTATAAAAGTCATTTTCTTCAAATTTATTATATAGTAAAGTATTTCAGTTGTCTGTAACTCCAGGATTATACAGTCACACACAGAATGCAAGTGTGATGAGTACCTTTATTTTCTCCCCAACTTTTAAAGCCTGTTTTATAATTTTTTACCATAGCATTCTATGGACATTTCACTTGCCTGTATCTCCATTTTACAGGTCTTTAATGTTTATGTTCTTTTCCTATGTTCAATAATTGCTGTAACATAAGAGATTTTTCTACTTAGTGCATTCCTATCAAAACGGGACATAACCAGCCATTTGGTAATGACCTTACCACTTAATCTGCCAATGATTTATATGGTTAAATATCAAGTATTTTTTAATGTGCACATAAGAATAAAGCCGTGACAGACAGAAAATAAGGAAGCTGAAGCTGTGCTTGTGGATCAGTATTTCACAGTGCCTCACATGTAGGATACTGAAACACGTTATTAAGCAAGTCAGACCAGCTGGTGGTATGAAGTGGGTTCCACATGGCCTGAAGTTAACTGTCTTGTCCCTTCCTCCCCACCCCCAAGGTTCGTTGGTATTTGAGACATTAGAAAGACCCTCATAAGAAATGATTTTACTTTCTACATGACAAATTAAATATAACCTCTGCTGCAGGAAAAATGGCATTCCCACAACAAGAATTTCAGCTTTAGCATGCTACCTGGAACAGATCCTCTTTATTGGGAGAATCAGTTACATGGGAGGATGCCCTTGTGGCTAGGCCGTGATGTAAGAAGCCAAGTTTCTCACAACTTGAGCTTGGACAGAAAGGGATATATGCAGAAGATGTGTAGCTATCCATATCCCTAAGCACAGGAAGTGTCTTACAACCTTTTAAGTGCTAGTCTAACCATGCAAACATGGTGAGAATTATATTCTTCATCCAGAAAAAGGATTCTAGAAGAAGGAAAATTTGCATAAAAAATAGCATCCTGTTGTGGGACAGAGAAAGGACTTAAAGCAATTCTCCTGACTAAAGTTCAGGTATGTAAACAAAATAATAATATAAGGCTTACATGCAAAGTATCAAAGAGTGTCTACTTTCCTCTTTCTGTTACAGGGTTTTGCAGATGAACAGTTTGACCTAAAATAGAAACAATGCTTTACTAACTGTATAACACAAATTTGTAGAGTTGCATAAGCTCATCAACTAGCTATAGGTAGAAACCTTAAGAAAACCATAAATGAAGCAGCTTTGAATCACTTCATACATCTGATGGCTGGCCAAGTGAAGCGCATTGGGTGATATGCTATTATAGGCTCATTCTTTTTTTTCACTTCAAGAGACCAAGAGTTTTAACCACAGAGTCCTGTTTCTTCTGGATTCCTTAGTCACTGCACTCACTGCCAGTCACTGGCTTACGTATTACATGCCTACAAAATAGGTTATGACACTGTGAGCAGTCACCTTGCTTCAGTCTGCTGTCATTTCCTGCTATCTTCTAGCCACCGTAAAAAAAATGTCCTTGTCTGCTACTGTGCCATAAACTATCAATAACCTTTACTTTTTTACTTACTTTTACTTTTAATTTTACTTTTATTAGTATGCTGCCTTCATCCCAAGGTCTGCGTTTCTTAGCAACTGATATGCTTTAAGTCTGAGGTCTTGCACTCAAAATTTTTTACCCAAATTCTCATCTCACTGATGCTATTTTTATGGCAGTGTAACTCAACTGAGTCACATGGAGTTGCGGTAAAGACATAGGTGGAACAAGGGGGCAACTCATGGTACCTAAGATACCTTTATGATGGGATGAACTGCCCTCTGGCTTTGAAATAGATGCCTACCTTTCCAATGCTTAAGTTAGGCAATGAACYCAATTACAAGTGAAATTATAGAAGGCCCTACTGAGAGTAATATCTGCACTTCTGAAATTAAGTATTTCAGATCTAATGAAAAGGTCACAGGAGTGACTATTCCTCCTAGTATTATGATCCTAGTACAGATAATCTATTAGTCATTTGCCCAGGCCATAGCTATTTATTACTGCACAGCACAGTGCCGTCATTTCTGGTGTTGTCATTCATTATCCACAGTTGATTTGCACAAGCCCAAAATATTTGCCATATTGCTGTGCTCTCCCTTCATTCCTGGAAGTGTCACTAGCCAACGTGATGTCACCAGACAGGTCAGCTTATGTGGCCATACCGCAGCAGCATTCCTAGAAGCAGTGGTCTCATTCTCACTTCTCTGAGAGATCACAAACAGTAGYAAAGCCAACCATTATTTAAACAGCTGACTAATAGTAAAACCAAATATTTGCTCAAGGGTCCCAGCTAAAGTTCTCCAAAACATGTCCAGGCTGCCTGAAAATGAAATTCACATAATTTCCCTTCCCCACCCATGACATTTGCCCAAAGTGTGCTCTTATGGTTTTCTGTCTTCAGTGTAGCATACAGCATGGCAATCGCTAACATCACAGAGTTTCAGGAAGAGTTAATTTGCTCAGTTTTGACAGTTTCAGTATGATGGTAACACAGAATCAGAGAACGGTTGAGGTTGGAAGGGACCTCTGGACACCATCCAGTCCAACCCCCTGCTCAAGCAGGGTCACCTAGAGCACGTTGCCCACGACTGTGCCCAGATGGTTTTTGAGTATCTCCAAGGATGGAGGCTCTACAACCTCTCTGGGCAACCTGTTCCAGTGCTCTGTCACCCTCACAGTAAAGAAGTTTTTCCTCATGTTCAGACAGAATTTCCTGTGTTTCAGTTTGTGCCTGTTGCCTCTCATCCTATCACTGGGCACCACGGAAAAGAGTCTGGCCTGTCCTCTCCACACTCTCCCTTCAGATATTTAGAYGCATTGGTAAGATACCCCCTCAGTCTTCTCCAGGCTGAAGAGTCCCAGCTCTCTCAGCCTTTCCTCACATGAGAGACGCTCCAGTCCCTTAATCATCTTAGTAGTCCTTCACTGGACTTACTCCATTAGCTCCATCTCTCTCTTGTACTATAGAGCACAGAACTGGACTCATCAGTCACCTCCTTCAGCACTTGTGGGTGTATCCCATCAGGGCCCATGGACTTTATGTACATCCAGTTTGCTTAAGTGTAACCTTATCCTCTTCCATTGAGGGAAAGTCTTCCTTTCTTCAGACTTTCTCCCTTGTCTCCAGGAGCTGGGATTCCTGAGGGCTGGTCTTAGCAATAAAGACTCAGGCAAAGGCGGCATTCAGTCCATCTGCCTTTTCTGTATCCTTTGTCCCCAGGGCCACTGCCCCATTCAGCAGCAGGCTAGTTCTCCTAGCCTTCCTTTTGTTACTGATGTATTTATAGAAGCTCTTCCTGTTATCCTTGACATCCCTTGCCAGATTAAACATAAAATGGGCTTTGGCCTTACCAAACCTATCTCTGCATACTTGGAMAATGTCTTTATATTCCTCCCAAGTTAGCTGTCCCTGCTTCCACCTTCTGTACACTTTCTTTTTATGTTCGACTTTTGCCAGGAGCTCCTTGTTCATCCATGCAGGTCTCCTGCCACCTTTGCTCCAATTCCTGCTCTTTGGGATGGACCACTTGAGCTTGGAGGAGGTGATCCTTGAATATCAAACAGCTTTCTTGGACCCCCCTTCCTTCTAGGACCCTATCCCATGGGATTCTTCCAAGCAGGTACCCAAAGAGGCCAGAGTTCGCTCTCCTGAAGTCCAGGGTTGTGATCTTGCTTTTTGTCCTGCTCCCTCCCCTCAGGTTCCAGAACTTTACCATCTCATGGTCACTCCAGGCAAGGTTGCCTCTGACCTTCACATCCCCAGTCAGCCCTTCTTTGTTTATAAGTACCAGGTCCAGCAGAGCATCTCTCCTTGTTGGCTCCTATATCACCTGTATCAGGAAGTTATCATCAATGCTCTCCAGGGACCTTCTTGATTGCTTGTGCCCTGCTGTGTTGTCCCTCCAGCAGATATCAGGGTGGTTCAATCCCTCATGAAGACCAGGGCCTGCGAACATGTGGCTACTTCTACCTCTCTGTAAAGGCCTTACCTACTTCTTCTTCCTGATCAGGTGGCCTGTAGCAAACACCTACAACAGTATCACCCATGTTAGTCTGCCCCTCACTCCTGAACCATGAGCTCTCAATCAGCTTGTCGTCCACTCCCAGGCAGAGCTCCATACATTCCCACTACTCTCTCACATATAGCATGACTCCTCCTCCTCACCTTCCTCATCTGTCCTTCCTAATGACCCTGTGTCCATCCATTGCAGCACTCCAGTTGTCTGAGCTATCCCACCACATCTCCATGATCCCAGAGAGAKCATAGCCCTGCAACTGCACTATCCTGAAATACTCCCAAATATTTAGCTGTAAATATTGTTATGGTATGGGATTACAATATGGTATGGGATTACAAACCAAATGATACCCTACTGTTTTGTCATTCCATAGTTAAGCATATAATGCCAGGCATAGTAGTTTGGTAAGTGCAAAATACTTCGTTACTGCAGGCTTAAAGTCAAACACAATTACTTTGGAAAACTCACAAGCAAAACTGGTTCACACATTATTACTGGAGCAGATTTTATTGTTTAATCATATTATAATGCTTTTGCACCATTAATATCTTCATTTACTTTCACAACTATTATTCTGTCAGCAATCCTTTATTGTAAATATATACATATATATATATATATAAAATACATACTATATATATATATATATATATAAAACACACACTGGGGAAATGTCAGGGCATTTTTGACTAAAACATCCAGGATAACAAGCGCAATTTTGATTTTGTTGTTTGGTCTAGCACAGGGAGTCAAAAGAGGTGCTCAGAGAAAATATCCATTCTGAAAAGGGTTTCAAAGACAWGCAGCACAAAGACGCATGCCATAGGAGGGCCACTACCTGCTGCAGGTGAAGGTGATTTTGTGCAAGCCACACTGCTTTTCTTAGTAGATTTTCAGAATGTTTTCTAAACAGAAGACAAGCAGATGAGGGATGCAACAAATTTTTACTGGAGAAACGCCCAAGAGTTAAAAGAAAGGTACCGCTGCCAACAACACGCCTCTCAGGTCTAGTGGCATGCACAGTCACTTAAATAGAGCCTACAGAACCATCCTGAAGAGACACTTCTGTTTAAACTTGTTTAATGTTAATATTACATGACATCACAGCCAAGTTTTATACATTTGCCCTGTTGGGGGGTTTTATTACACAGTCAGTATAGGTGACATGACAACTGTATGACTGCTAGTCATTTTCTTTTCCCTGTGGGTTGTGAAAATGAAACTTCAAATGTGCTCAGTGTCTTAAATTTTTCCTGCCAAATTAACATTGATAGGCTTGCRAGAGCGCTCTCTGAGCTGTCGCCAGCACCTGCTGTAGCCAGACTTCAATGGCAGTGCTGCAGCCGGCTGCCGTGCCAAAATGCTTGGGATGAAAGGAGAGGCTGCCCAGCTGCTGCTTTGTTGTCCAACCCCAGAAGCCCCTGAGTCCATTTTGTGGCACGAGGGAGAGCGAGAAGGACTTGGTGCGAGGGAGGTGGGGGCACAGGCAGCAGGAGTAGGGGCGTCCTTCAGGGGCGGCGATAGGTGTGCATCTCAGTGTACTGCTCCATCGCTGGTCCTCAGCAGATGGACTCTCGGTATGTGCGATTTGCTTTTGACATTTCCTGGCTGACAGTTAACTATTACGATTCTGCGCACATACACATCCTCCCTCCTTCCTTCCTGAAGGAGAGGTAAGGCTCTTGTGTTCCCTATGGTTATGTCTAGACAGGCCAACTTGTTTAGCCTTATGTTTTTTCCTGTGCTATAAAAAGACTGATGACTTCTTTTTTGTTTAAAGGAAACCCTGGAAAAAGAAGAAGAAGAAATGAAAAAAAAGACCAGCTTGTGCCCTGAGACCCCCTAATTTTTTTAATTTTCAGTAATTTCAACCAACATGTTCCAAAAACTGTTCTGTACTATGCCCCATATCACTACATACATGCCAATAAACATAATCTTTATGTAGAAACTTAATGTCAGTGTCTTGTGTAACTTTGCATTTGGCTATAAAGATTTATACATATTTTTACAGATTTTAGTCTCTTCATCTTTTGTATCTTTTTCAAAGTTTTTATAAGTGTCTCTACGTTCCTTCTTAATTCAAAAACAGGAATAAGAGCATACTAGTTCCTAGTATTGGTCTATAGACTTCTGTTTCCCTGCAGTCAGAGAGTTTCTTAATGAAATATTATACTTCTACTTTTAGTAATAATTTCAATCTCACAGGGTATTCTGTGTTAAAGGATGAAAGTATTTAGGTGCCCAAAAGTGCTGAAAGACATCTAACTCACATAAGCATTTTGAAGAGTGAATCCTACCACTGCCCGCATTGTTTAAGCAATTAATCTCCAGAGATCTTACCTTAAGGTGAGTTTCTRTGAATTTAATACATCTCTCCTTCTCCCCGAGAGGTTGCCCCGAGAGGTGGTGGAGTCTCCTTCTCTGGAGATATTCAAAACGCGCCTGGATGCAATCCTGTGTAATGTGCTCTAGTTGACCCTGCTTGAGCAGGGGGGTTGGACTAGATGATCTCCAGAGGTCCCTTCCAACCTCAGCAATTCTGTGATTCTGTGATTCCATACATATGTTAGTTTCTGCCACCAAGCTCAGTGCTGAGGACAGTCTGTTCCTGTCCAGACAGGAACACCATAAAGGATTTCAAGCTACTCTACACCTTTTTAAACTGAGCACAGAAAAATGGAGGTACCTTAAAAAATCCACTAATCGACCAAGATTTTCAGAAGCATCAGTGTCTGTGTGCTTAGGCAATGTTATTCATCTTTATATCAATCATCAGCTGCTGACTCATTCTCTCTTGGGTGGATTTTCTTTCTCATAGGAAAAGCAGCACTCACCCTGAACTTCATGCTGATTTTCAGATGGAACAGATGATCTTACAGAAAGGATCATCATGGGCTTTGATGAACACTATTATTTCATTTTCAAGTAATTATACATTTTACAGATTCACAAGAATGAATCTGTGAAACCTACTTGAAAAATATACACACCAAATACTTGTTTCTCATTTTAAAGGTTTCTCCTGGTAATAATATATACCTTCCCTTCATACTGTCTTATCCTGCTTTCAAACTCACTATCAAATGTATAGAACCATCTAGAGGGATGAGAGTTAAATAGCCAGCAGGGTTTTTGGAGACTGCTGCTACAAAGCTTGAAGTATCCAGTGCCTACTGGTTTGCTGCTGAAGTTTGCTCCAGCCTGGTGAATTAAATATCTTTTCCCTTCTCATATCTACACTGCAACAGCATTAAAATTGCTCTCTGTCCCAGTGGAAATTGTAGAGAATGCACAAATTACACAGAGGCCTCAATTCACCCTCGGCAACTTCCTCCTTGATTACAGAAAATGCTGTAGCTTGAACATACYGCATTTTAGATAATACCAAGCTTTTCTTATCCCAAGCTGGACCTTACGCAAAAACGGAAGTGCACATCTTTCACTTCCTATTGCTGAGCACTACTACTTTGTACTAAATTTATTATTGCCATTACATAGTGGGAAAGAGGATGAGCAGAAAAGTATAAGATCACAAACTGAATTCTGATGAGATGTGTCATTTTGTAAAAGATTGTTATTTGAAGCTTCACAGAGTTAATCATTGCTCCATTCTAGTCTTCAGCCTCACAAAGAAGCCTGAATCATGAGGTGAAATACTTCAAAGCAGAAATGAATGCAACTCAGCTGAAAGGGATCCAAGTAACAGATAACAATTTATACAGGTCACCCATGAAACCTGGAAGATGATGGGCAGACTTTGCCTTACAATAGTGTACAAGGAAGTAAAAGCATGCATCCTTCCTCCTCAGCTCCTGTTTCAACTGCTAACACTGCAAACTGCAGCCAGGGGAGGCGGGTGCCTTCCACACACCTTTGCAGGTCTCTCTGGAAGGCATCAACATGGGCAGAAGATGGCTGTGTTCTTGGCACAACTCCCTGACATACTGGCCTGAGGAACTATAGTGAATAATTTTTTCTCCCTTGGAGTCAAAGCTCTCTCTGCTCTGCTTGAGCTCTGCTTATCTGTGTCTTATGAAAGACAGATTACGATGGCTCAGAGAAGGAGCATGATTTAGTAAGGGAAAACAATCTGCAAGTCATTAGTAATAGATAGTTCTCTACTGGATTGCAGTTTTGCCAGTCTGTTTTCATAAGAGGTACTAACACATGAAAGTAAAAACATTAAACCTCACTCAGGCACCTACAGTTCAGTGAAAGAGCCAAGAAATTTGATTTTTATCTAGAGTTTTATTTCTAAATATTTTAAGTGTCACAAGTAGAAGAAGCCACTATAGAAGCAGCATGGCCATCTGGGACTCCATCGTTATAAAGAGGAGAACCTAGGTAGCTGCTCTAGGAAGCTGAGTTTTTTTTCCACTTAATGTGGCACGGCATTAATTGGAATAGGAATTTATAGTCTTGTAACAGTTTACAAATTCTAAATTGAACCTCATGGCTTTGCCTCAGCATATGTCTGTCACAGGCAGTATTTAGATTACAAACTCCATTCCATTAATTTTATCAGTGTAGAATATGAAAGTCTTATTAGCAACTTTTTAGGTCACGATAGCAATGTTCCAGCAACTTAGTAAAGATTGAAGAAACAGAGATTGAATAATGGCAGAAAGGCAAAGCTGGAGGGAATCCAGAGGGACCTTTTACATCTTCAGTTTGGTATAAAAATTGTTAATAGAGTGGGAGACTGTATTGTCAGACCTGTAGAATATAAAATGTACGGTACCAGTATGATACGAAAGACTTGTTTTTGAATGGCTTTCTCAAATTTCCCCTTTATGAAATCTGTGCTGTGTTATTGCAAATGGAAAGGTGGAGACAACCTTATGTACCCACTTCTTCTCTTCGTGTATCCCCATTTAACTCTTTCCTGATGCACAAGCTAGGCTCCAAAACTTCTCAGGAAGCAATACATGAAGCTTAATGTCACATAAGTTTTAACATAATGTGCATAGTTCCCAGTCAAATTTCAAAGATGGACTATCACACAATTTCCAAGCAAACAAAAACTTAAGGCACCACAGTGCACCCACTGCAGACAGTAGAAGACATAGCAAGTAATATCTGCAATAACTGCACTGCTTGGGGGGGAGCACAAAGAGGGGAGAAGGGGACCAAAGCAAAAGCTGCTCTTTTTTTCACACTAATACAAGAGGCGAGGTGGAAACACATGGCCTGGCCGCAGGCCAATCACTTCCTACTGCTTCTTGTGCCTTCTGCCTTACAACTCAAGGCCCTGGTGGGATGCCCTGGAGGAAGAGGGATTTCTGCTGGTTGCTAAGGAATCTGCACTGGCTCCCCACCACCTCCCTCCTTGCCTCACAATGCCAACAGGGGTGGCAAATAGCCAGAGGGGGATGCTCTCCCCCAGAAGGCCTCTTTGGATGTCGTCAGGAGCTTGGTCTCCTTTTTGGCCCAATGCCCACTGCTGCCACAGTGGGAGTGAAAGCTGGCACTCCCTGGCGTGCTGCACTGCGGCGGGGTGTCTCCGGCAGGCAGAGCAGGGAGGGGAGCCAGGTGCAGGCAGAGCGCTATGGGCAGTGCCTCGATGGTCCGAAGCTGGGTGAGRAGGGTAACACAGAGCTACAGGTAGCTACAGAAAAACAAACAAAGAAACACACAAACTACAATGCATGACTGATTTCTATATACTCCTAAATTCTGGAGTTGCTCAGTCCTTTTTCTCTTTTCCGCCTACAAGTACAGAACTCTGCCCTCTTCATTAATTTTCTTCCTTCCTTTGGTCCAAATAGAACAGAAGCACAGAAACAAACAATATATTTAAAATGTGATGTTCATCAAATAGCTTTAAATGTTTACAAGAGCTCATGTCCCTGGGAGAATCTAGTAGAGAAATAAGCAATTTTTCACATTTGCAGTACACCAGGGATCAATTAAAAGACTATTATACTCTTTACTGACGGTGCAAGATGAAAACAGCCAAGGCAACTTTGTGTAAGACACAAATTGAACTTAATGAGGAAAGACATTTGACAAATGCTGTTAGCTGTAAGATGCATTTAGCACTTGTCAAGAGCTGTATTTCTGACTAGACCAATTTATAAGTTAGAGCATGCCCCAGCTTGTACTGATGTAAATGAGATATAGTGCAGTGACTTTGAGAAGCTTGAGAGCACTGGACAGAAWTCATTGCAGTCACTGGGGCACCAGATCACTTCTTGAGGTAATACCCAGCAGGCCAAGTCAGTAGAATTCAAACTAACCTAAATTAAATGTATAAATGAAGCACTATATGAACAGCCTTCGTCTGGGTTGAGATTAACTTCAAATGGACTTTGCTGTCTTTAACATTTAAAATGCAGGATATTTTCTCCAAAATAAATGGCATATTCTCTTGATAGAGAATAAATAAATTATAGAATTTGAAGGATAAAGAAATCAATGCATAGGGACAGGAGACAGTTTTGCATTGAAAGTACTCAGACATACAAAGGCATGACGACAACCCATAGGAGAACTAGCCACACACTAAGGGACAGAAATGCTATTAGAAAAAACACAGTATATGTAAAAGGAAAGATCCTGTGGACAATTCTTATATGAATATCCACAGGAAGAGGTTACATAGCCAGCAGTAATAGCTCTGGGCAGCTTTAGACAGTCACTCAGGAGTCCATGTTTATTGCCAGGCAGAGCAGTCTATGATCCCAACTTTAGAGTCAGTGTATTTTAGGGACAGTGTGCGCTGCTGCCCAGGGTCTCATCCTTCCTGTGACCATCTCAGCCACAAAGAATGGTGCTCTCTTCACCTTGTGAGAGGACAGCTCCATTTTTTCACGTGTTTCATGCCTACTCTCCAAGACTAATTTTAAATAATAACACTAGYTGGTACCAGAATCTCAGATTGTTCTTTCTTTGCTACGAATTTCTTGGAAGGAGATGAACTTTTGCATCTACCAAGCTGCACAGTGACCTTTCTAACTTGCTCTAAAACCAATCACATTTAAATATTTGACTCCTAAATATTTCCAGATGGGGCTACTGTTCAAATCCTTCTCTTCAAACCATTCTATCCATACCCTAAATAACTTTTGTTTTCAAAACCACTGCATCTCCCTTATATCTAGGTATGGATAAACAACCAGCTGCTGTGCACCTGCAGAATCCTTCTCATTCCCTCCCAGCAGGGAACCTCAGCCCGTATGAGGTTTTTCAACGAAGAATTGGCAGCCCACAAAATTTGGCCATGTTCCTTCCTGTCCCCCTAGGAACTACTCTTTCAGCCAATCTGTGTTACTAGCCAGGGGCAGAGGTATATCAATAGTTATGTAGTGTGGCTTTTATTAAATGGCTGGTCTATCCATATAAAAGTAAAATGAGGGAAGGCAGGAAGGTTAAGGAACAACTGGGTGAGAAAGGTTGGACAGGACTGATTACAGGAAGAGACAGGAGACTGACATAAAAGGAAATTGAGTTGAAGAAGGATAGTTAAAATAGTAAGTAAACGGCTAACAGCAATGTAAATAGAATAAATAGGAAATTGCAATACTACCTGAGTAGGGAAGGGAGAAGTATCTGAAGAGGAAGACTCAGATAGCAAGTTGGTATGAATGTGAACATGTGGGCAGACCTTTTGACTAATCGACTCTTCTGTTCTTGTTGCTGATCTTCCTTAGCCTCTTCTCCTCAGGAATTATATCCTGCATCTTTTTTTCCAGCACTAATATTACTGCAAGTACACATTATAAACAAGCTTCAAACCTCGTCTAGATTCAGAACGCTTTCTGTCACTTTGTTTTGACTGGAAACCCACAATACAAACATCTTATTTATATAAAGATGCCTCCCACCAAGGCCAGACCACAGCTTCCTTGTCAAGCATGAAGAGAGCGTATAAAAATTTGTCTTTGGGTCCATGTCACACCACTGAGTGTGACACAGGCTCACTGTGGTGGCAGAGCAGACTGAGGACACACAACTGTTTATATCACTCAAATTAAGGCCAGGCTTGTTTTCAAAGAGCAGTAGTGGCTATAGAAGGACTACATCAGTTTTACCTTATTTTAAAATATTGTTAAACATACACTGGAAGCCAAAGCTACAGTAAATGAAAAGCACAATTTACAATAGAATCAGGAAAAGCTAGAAGCTAAACCACAAGCAGGGAACAACAAACATTAAATACTGAGTTTCTAGGCATATAGACTTGCCCCCCTCCGGCTACACACATACTGTCTTTAATTACCTTGCCTAGAGCCATGAGCTCCAGTTGTCTGTTCACCACTTGCTTTAAGATGGCTCTATCCTTTCTATTAAGGAAAAGAAGACAGTGTGAGACTCATATGGTCCCCGCCATACGGGAAACCCTCCCTATCGCAGTTGCTTCTTGGCTTGCTTCGAGCTTGAGGTAGTTGACAGCCTGCATGAACCATCAGAGTTTGGGCTCAAGCATGAGCCTGAGCTGTGAACTAACAAGGAAAAAGAGCCACCTCTTTTGAACTTGTCTTTCCTTCCCTTGGTGCAATTCTGTGGATTTCCACTGAGCTGCTTCTGGTGCAGAGTTCATCATGCTGTGCAGCTCTACCAGCCTGGCAGCTCAGCAGCAATCTGCTACTTTTCCATTGAAGATCTCGTAGCTGTTTGCTGAGCAGCAGTGTCACTTGACAAATGTTGTCAGGTCTGTCTGAATTCTCTCCTGTTTTGAAATTCATTCGGCACAAAAGGGTGGGCAGAAAGAGGGAGTAAGTGACAACTTTCTTGTTCTACAGCAGCAGCTGCTGTGGTGTTGGCTCTGCGATATGCAGGCATCTAACTCAAAGACTTAGTGATCTGTCAAAATCTTTCTTAAAGTGCTGCCAAGCTGTTTCATCTTTCAAAACAGAGAAGATGGATTTTGCCCCTCTCCTTATGTCACAACATCTTCAGTGCATTTGTAAATGTGGATGAAGTAAAGAGCAGTTGCGCTGCAAGGGATTTTATGGGCACTTGTTTAGCACAACTGGTACAACCCATATTTATTGCCAGTGCAAGCACATGCAGCTGAGATCCACAGAGAAAAAATACATGGTCATTTCTTCCTTTGTACGCAAAGATTTTTAATTTCCAGACCAAAACGGGTACCTGGACTGTTCTGTCTCTAGAGCAGGATGTGACTGCAACAAGCCTTTGCGCAAAAAGCAGGGAGGGTACTCCTGTCCAGCCAGCTACAAAACTCAGAGGCCCTAATAGACTCAGACGCCCTTATAGAGCTGCTCCAGCTGCACATTTAAAAGTTATATCCATGGGTTCCATTTCTCTGATCTTCTCTGTGTTTAAATGCCTCCAGTTTCTCTACCATCCCAACGATCTCATGAGTTTACATACCTAACTTCCATGGCAAGGAGGACAAAGGGCTCTGTTATAAGAGCAGGCATAGCTACAGCATGCTTGCAGGCCTCACACCTATATTTCTTCTATAAATCCCAGTCAAATCTTTATTCTAAGAGGCAATTGCTGAGCTGGCTGCTGGCCCTGGAAACCACAGTTTCAAATAAAATGCAAYGGAGGAGAAAAGAAAACTATTTTTCTTCTTAAAAACAACAAAACAAAACTAACTACTGCTGCAAAAAAGGAAAGATTTTAGGTAATGGTAGTAAAAATGAGTTCAAATTTAAACCAGGGTGAGAAAACCCTTCAGAAAAGGATTCCTACTCAAAGGTCAGTGGGGCAAAAGCCTTCAGTGGTGTAAAGTGAGAAAGCTCCATGAATTTAATGAAGCCCTCACAGTTTATTCCAGTGGCGCATCTGCCCTGGATATGTCTGTTTTCAGGAGATTCACCTCCATCTGTGTGAGTTGTAGTGAGGAGGGCAATTCCTTACACTGCAGCTCCCCATCACAGCCACATATTTTGACTGAGTTAGCAGCCACCTGGACTAACTGGCAAAAACAGAACGAGAAACGTTTAATTAATGTCACAGGAAATGCTCCAGGTATGCTTGGAAATAATGGGAATAACATTAACATGTCAGTAAAGATTTCATAGATTTATAGCCTTTTCAATTTATACTTTTATTGACTTGACATACAAGTATATCCCTGTGCTGCCTTTAATCCATTTATAGTTTTTTTTCTAAATCAAAAGATACTGATGAAGGGCAACAGAAGACCACTAATTTCATGCTTGGAGGTATAAGATGCTCAGGGGTCCAGCACCCCACAGATGCAACAACTCAGAGTATTCACAGGCTGTTTACTATAGAGGGGTGGAAAGAATTCCTGATACTCAGCCTCTACTCCATGCTATGTAAATATGTCCGATGAACAGAAAGAAAGCAGCAAAGGAAGTCAAGGAATGTTTGAGACTTCTTTTTTTTTACAGATTCTGTACTTGAGGAAAAAATTATGCTGTTATACTGAATCATGAATCTGAATCACCAAGTGCATATTAAAGCAACATTCAAGAGAGAAGAGGCTGAGAAGTTTCTTTATACCTGACAGCTTCTCTTAAAAAAACACTGCACCTTTCCAGCTTCAAGAGCTTTTAAATTATGTTAACTTGAAAAAAAAACACACAAAAAAACCAACCTTCCCCCAGCATTCTGGCAAGACTGAACTAAGTCTTACAGTGTGAGCAGCTCTTGCTTGGAATGCCATAGTTTCTTGTTAGCATATTTTTTCCACCTACTTGTAAAGAAACATGACATAGGAGATGCTCCAATCAGAAAAATCAAATGGTACCTGCTCTTCTTGCATTCAACATCTATTATAGACCTAGCTTGTTAAAAGTTTAGAAAAAACTAATTATTCAATAATAGCAGTGAAAGAAAGAAATACACAGCACTTGCAGAAGACTGAAAAAATTCCTCATGAAGCACTAGATGAACATTAACCCAATAGTCTTACTAGATCACTTTAGACCTGCAAAGTGGTGAAATAGTTACCCAGTGCTCAAGGCTTTGCAGAAAAAAGTCTGTAGAAGAAAACAATGTTTTCTAGGTTAAATCTGAAATGAATTTTAACTACATTCTTATCAGAATGTAGCGCCTACAGGAATTGGTATAGCTTGCTTTGAGGAAAAACACTTTGACTCAGCATACCAACACCTACTTTTATGATACCTTTTCCTGAGGAAAAGTTAAATCGGTTCACTCCATAAAGCCAGCTGAAAGGTATACAAATTATCGTTGTGCATATGGGGTGCATGTGAAATGAAATATGAAATCGATCTGTCAGTGGAATGGAAAAACAGACATGGTAGGAACTCTATGAATAAAACACCGGAATTACTCAGATTACTTTCTAACTGATACAGCATCCAGAAGCCTCAGCCTTTCAAATAACCTATGTTTGGCCTTAAAAGGCTCCCTCAAAGATCATTTTTATTTATTTTAAAGTTGACTGTAATAATAATACAACATGTCTAGGGAAATATACATGGGCCAGTCTTTGCTACTGATTTGGAAACTGTGTTTAGAAATCAATCTGAACATTTCCTGAAGTGAGCAAGCTGCTTCATGAAATTATTTCTTGCATTTTACTTTTAGCCACCAAGATGTAGAGATAGGAGGAACCGCTAGTTAGATGTTAACAACTGTTAGGCTTGTAAGTGGCTCAGCAGCTGGATCCAGGGACGGCATTCATACTCTGATGTGGAACCGAACTTTTGATTCACAGTTCTGGTTATATCAGAAACCACAGCTGAGTTATGTCAGGCCCTATAAACTGCAGGAGCAACCAAGTTGCTTTTCTATATACCACATTTTTTTTTCTGTATTGGATAGGGCTTTTTATAGCTCTTGATAATTTTACTAGCTTTTACTGCTGTACACTTCACCCTGGCAAGACAGTCTTATGTCATTGCCTAATTATGGACCAAGGTTTTTTTTTTGAGAAAGAGAACTATGAGCTCTGACCCACTGGCCTAAGCACGGAKGCCTTAAATACTTTGTCCCTGGACTCTGGTTCTGCTGCCAAAGCAGTGGTCTTCTCTGCAAGGGCCAGCTCCAAACTCAAACTGGTAAGCCCTCAGAAAACTGTGAGACTCAAGAACCTGCTCCTTTTCCAAGAAGAGTAACAAAGATATCTTTGTACGCACTGTGCAAACAAGGAGAGCTGTGGGTTGAAGAGGGGGAGTAAGAGCAGAACAAAAGATTCCAGCATTTTAACACAGCCTTAGTGACTGGAAAGAAGAAACTGAAGCCCTTGCAGATGCGTTAAAAGCAGCAGCTGGCAATGTCCAAGCTACTCAGTCAGGTATGGAGTATTTTAAAGGTCTTTCTGAAATTCTGGTAAGAGTTCTTTTTTTACATTCTAAAGCTGAGGTATTGGAGACAAAAAATTGACAGGTTGAAAGTGTTTTAAAGCTTAAAAACAGTTCCCAAACTGTGGCTTTTAGACACCTACATGTCCCCAAAGCCTTTGGTGATAGTCTAGTGATAGCTTGCTGGTGACATATGATGCTGGCTTCTCCTTCTTTCCAACTGCAAAAATGCACTAATGGGCCTAAAAGTACACAAAATATTTCCCTAATATTACATTCCTGTAAGAGATTGTCCTGAGGGATGTTACCTGATCATTTATGGAACAGGAACAGTTATATGAATGTGGCTTGAAGACAATCTCTGTTAGGATACTGTTTGGTATTTAACACATAACAGGACTCTGTTAGGATTCTAGCCAAATTTAAGCATTTGATTAAGAACTATGTATGAAGAATATATACTGACCACCACCTAAAAGGGGGTTATTTTTACTGAACAGTGAGAGACTGGGAACCTTAAAAAATATATTGATATTGGGAAACCTTAAAAAGCACATAGATTTCTGGAGCCAAAGGATATATTTGGGATAATGTAGAAGGGGAAGTGCCTACATACATCCTACGGGAGAGAGTTTTCAAAGAGGATAGAGAATATATACCTGGTGGGAACAAAACAAGAAACTATATATAATTTCATGTCATACTACTCACATGAATACACAAATAGCCAGTTTTTCTAGTAAATGTGTAGTTGATATTGATAGAAAATATTTTTGAGGTATTGTTGTTATCTGAACAGTGCATTTGCTCAGCTGGAGATTGTTCAATAAAAAAAAAAGGTCAGGTGGTTTCCTTCTGAAGGGAAAGGCAATATTAAAAATAGTTTTGCAGAAAAGAACTGCTACTTGCTTGCATTGAGTCATGTGTATTATTAAGCGTCATATAGATTTAGAACTGATAATTCAACACTAAAAATGATTAAATGAACCAAATGCTAGTTCTGCTTGTGCCTCAAGACAAAATCGCAGAAGCACAGAATCACAGAATGGTTGAGGTTGGAAGACACCTCAGGAGATCATCTAGTCCAACCCCCTGCTCAAGCAGGGTCACGTAGAGCATGTTGCCCAGGACTCTGCCCAGGCAGCTTTTGAATATCTCCGAGGAAGGAGACTCCATAACCTCTCTGGGCAACCTGTTCCAGTGCTCTGTCACCCTCACAGTAAAGAAGTTTTTCTTCATGTTCAGACAGAACTTCCTGTGTTTCAGTTTGTGCCCGTTGTCTCTCATCCTGTCACTGGGCACCACAGAAAAGAGTCTGGCCCCATCCTCTTTCAGTATATATCTTTCAGTATAAGTATCCCTTCAGATACTTATACGCATTGATAAGATCCCCCCTCAGCCTTCTCTTCTCCAGGCTGAACAGGCCCAGCTCTCTCAGCTTTTCTTCATATGAGAAATGCTCCAGTCCCTTAATCGTCTCAGCAATCCTTTGCTGGACTCGCTGCAGTAGCTCCATGTCTTTCTTGTATTGGGAAGCTCAGAACTGGACACAGTACTCCAGTGCGGCCTCACCAGGGCTGACTAGATGGGAAAATATTCTACTGAGTTTCACTCCCTTCCTCTTGCAAGTCTCAAAGGCACAAGTAGTGGCTACAGCGGAGGCCAGACAGAAATAAATTAAATACTTCTTCAGAAATATCACCAGAGACACAATATGAAGGCAAAAAAGCCCAGTTTGACTTGTCTTGGGAGAAACACTATTTCAGGGGCTAGGTCTTGATAGAGAGAATTTTAAAGAAATGTTCTAGGAAGGAGCATTAGGAAATTTTAAGTGTTTTGAGACTAGAATTTATGTAACTCAGAGGCCTGTCCTGAAATAGTCTAAGGAAAAAGGCACTATTAACATTTGTTACCTGGGTGGGTCATAGGAGATTTTGTTCCTTCTGTCTTCATAGCCACATGGAACAACCATAGCTATAATCTTTTTGATAAGGATTAAATCAGATCTTTATCTTGCTCCTTTCAGTATCTCCATACCAGAGATCTGGAAAGAGGCTTTAAAATTTCATATTGAAGCCTTATCTTATCACACCTTATGCATAAGAAAAACACTTAATACATGGCATTAATTAGTGTCTAATTCAGATGCTGAAGCCAGCTAAATGAACATGCATATATGTCATGACAGGCTGTTATACAGGAAGCTGATCCAACTACCTAAGAATCAAAGAGTTATTAGGAAAGCAGATGTCATTCAATACATTATTCTGTCTTAGTCTGGAAATGTTGGATATGCTAATTTAAAGCTTACATACAATAAGGCACACTTAAGTTTGTTTTCTGTGATCATTGAGTTAACAAATGGGAAAGCATGCACACCTGGTCAAAATTTTTAGCTCACAAGCAGTATTATTTTCTGAAGTGAACTAGAAGAGAAACCTTCATAACTGACTGTGCCACTTAAGTAAATACCATGGAAAATGTCGACTGGTTTTGTCAGAACAATCATGGAATTTCCCTCCTTATTTACTAAAAAGTTATTTCAATAAGAAAAATCAATGAACTTTTGAAATAAGTATTTGTCAAATAGTAAATCCATCCACAAGCTTTCATAAGAGTTTGTGCATGAGCACGTATGTATGTGTGTCTGTGTATATAAAGGTTTGCTCTGAAGAGAGGCATAGGACTGGCTTTCAGGATAATATGTTTTCATTTTTCAAAATGTACAAACAATGAAATAAAAAACTTTTGTGATTTAAGCAAGTACTATGTATTTTATTCCAGCTTCACATGTTACATATTTTAGCACAGTGTCCTGAAATGTGCCACAAGTTTAGGACTACATAGAAAAACTGCAAATGAAAACCTGCAGTTCTCTAATATTAAGTAGGCCTGGAGCACATATTTTGAAGTGGACAATTTGTATCTGCTGAGCAGCAACACTTTTCACGGTTATAACTTTTCACTGGTAATGTATTCATTCTTATATCTCTAGCAGTCAAGAAGAGGCACAGTTGTGCAACACATCCAGCCCATGACCATGCCTTTCAGCATTCTTGTCTAAAGTATGTAATGTATCTAGATTAGCTATCCAATATTTCCTGATTATATCTGTTTATTCTTTCATGTTTATTTTCTTTGTTGATTAGGCAAAAGTAGGTTTTGTCTTTTTCATTTTGCTTTATGCGCTGCAGCAAGTAGAGTCTTTGCAGATTGTGGCATACGAGAAGTGGAACTAGTAAAACATTCTTGCACTGAGAACGCTCAATTCCTAACCCACTAATTTCAGGGTGGAACTATTTCTGGAAATGCTTTGAGCCTGTGTGCTGAAGAACCTCTTATTCCGTGAGTGCAAAGGCATGAACATGTTGATACAAATGGTCTGTGCTCAGATRTTTTCCATATACTTGGTGAGTTGGGTTTATTAAAATTCTTCTAAAAAGATACATATTTCTTATTACGTCTGCATGCTGACTCTGACATCCAGTTCTCAAATGCAGTCAAGGAGAAGTATATAAAAATGCTTTATCTTTTTATAACTTATTCAAGGATGGATACTACCTATTTCTTCAAACCTGTAAGAAGTACGAGTATCTGTGGAATTGGTCAACTTTTCTATCTATCTCTTGAACTCATTTGAAGGGAAAGAACAGAGCAGTGGAAAGATGTTGGGGGCTAGGAAGCAGCGTGTGCCAGTTTGTCTCCACTGACAGTGAAACAAAAATGGGACTGTTTTGCAGGGAAATGATACTGCCTAGCTCAAATACCCCAGGACATAGGGCCAGACACTCCCTACAAAACGATGAGAAGAGAGGAGGAAAGGAGGTAAGAAACTGCACAGAGTGTTCCTACAGAAACAGATTTTGTTTGCTGCTGTCAAGTTGTTTTTCTGCAGAGGGATTTTCATCATGCTCAGCCTACTCTAACTCAGTGCAGGCAGGAAGAAACAGTGGATAAGCAGAGCAGAATTCAGCCAGAAAAAAAAAATAAGGGAGAGAGAAGTATAAGCTGTCTTTGGACACCATTTCACCTTGCTTCCAATACATTAGGGCTTACCTGAGAAACTAGATTCTTAAAAAAAAATAATCCAAGCTTCCCTTTCCTCCACAGTTTTATGCAATATAATATGAGGGGGTGGGGGACAGGGACACAGTAATGTTTGCAAAGTAGCTATATAGCACAGTCTTCTCTCAGTTCTCATCTGACAGTGCCTGATATCAGGACCTTAGCCTATATATATTGGCTTTGCCCGTCTTAAATGAGGAATTAGTGTCTGTGGAAGGTGTTAGACTGACAGCCCAAGAAACAGAGCAACAAACTCATATAGTGCATGCATCACACCCTTCATAAAAATATCACAGCACACCGTAAAATTAAATTAGAGTCCTTGTTTCGCCCACAGATCAAATACACCCCAGGCCGAGGAATGCAGGGGATTTTTTCTGTGCTGCCCTGCAAAAGTGCTTCAACATCAACTCACAAGACTTGCTCAAAGGCTGTGGCTTATTCCATTCCATCTCCAGACCACTTTAATTAAGACTGAAAAAAAAAATACGTGTGGTCACAGCTAGTACAAGTTATGCTGGTGTTTTCTGTGATGTAAACATCTAATGGGAATTGGTTTGTACCAGCTTTTCCTCTCTGAGCTGAAGTGCTATCCAAATGGTAACACAAAGCATACATGATTCAGAGGTTGTTGCGTTTGAACCAGAGCTCTGAAAGGGGGAAAAGGCACCACACTGCACAACCAGTGGCTTAATCAAGAATCAGTGTCAGGTTAACTCTGAGGAAAACATTTAGGCGCATTTTATGTTCTCCAGCGGCTCAGACAGAATCACAGAATCACACAGAATCGCTGAGGTTGGAAGGGACCTCAGGAGATCATCTAGTCCAACCCCCCTGCTCAAGCAGGGTCATAGTTAGAAGAGAAGAAGAAATGTTAAAATCAGCAAGCACACTTTTAAAAAATTTTTTAGAAGAACAAGTGAAGATGATATGCAACATTTCCATCTACACAGAAGAACAGAAAAGCCACAGGGACTAGAATACATAGTTAGGATTAAAAAATGGAACAGAGAAATCAGATCCCACAGGCTGTCACTATAAGGAAGGAATCAGCTACAGCTTAGTAACTTCCTTTTTAAGCCATCCTAGGTTAAAACGTTTGCACTCTCATTTTTGTTTATAGACTTTAAATGTATTTTTGTGCTTGGTATACTCTGGTAATGCCCCCATTGGGAGGTAAAGAAGGTAGAAACCTTAAAGCACGCTGTGGTCTAACCTTAGCCAGGAACGTAGCTTTGCTCTCTCATATCCTTGCCAATTCTCGCCCAGCATCTCGCCCACCTTTTCTTGGAACAAAGTTTTATATCCTCAAATTCCTTGGACCCCAACCAGTCAGACCACAGACCGGGGCAGAGCATGGAAACAACATTACTCTTCTGCGTCTACAATCTCCTTGGGGCAAAGAGAGACCAAATTGTTTTGATGGTAATGCTTGGCCTTGTGCTGACCTCTCCTCCCAACCAGCGGGTATAGGCTCAGTTGTGGCCTCTCRTTTGGCTGAAGAGAAGTCCCCAGCGGGTGATTCTCCTCACTCCTCCCCGGAGGAGCCGAGGGGCCAGAGCCGAGCCCCGCTCCCGCGCCCTGAGGGCTCTCAGCTGCTGAGGCCGCGGCCGATGCTGCTGCCGGCTCAGCTGGCGTCTCCCCCGCTGCTGGCCCCCGCCACACTGCCGCTGGGGACGTGTCTCGTGGCTGTGCTGTGCGCAGGCTACCAGCCTGCTGCTGACACTCAACCTCACCGTCTCCTTGCTGTCACACCCAGCTGCACCCGCCTTTRTAGCCTCCCTACTGGCTATGTGAGATTAGGAGCTGCGTTTGATCTATGCGGACTTTTGTCCAATCTAAATAAAAGGAAAGTGATGCCAGCTAGCAGGAATAAGTCTTTTARCTGCCTGTTCAGCTGACCCTTTCCCATTCAATGGCACACCTCTCTTCAACTGCTATCCAGAAGGTGTCTTACTGCTCGCATCCCTCCAATGAGTTTAGGTGTGAAATCCTGGCGCATAAATGGAAACTTTTGCTCATGGGTTTAGGGGGGCCAAAATAATATCATATAAGCATCACTGAGTAAAAGCATTTTTCATTTGACACAGAATTTGTAACACTACTAAGTGATACCAGTCTGGTTATCCATTGTCTTTGTACTTTTTAATGAGACTACTTCAAAGTAGTCATGGCCTCAGAGTCCCTGCTACAGAAAAGCACTGAAACACTCCAAATTACTTGGATAATGAAAGAGGGCATATTCTGTGGAAAAAGATGTTTTAYAAAAGAAAATAGCTTTCTGTGAAGAAATATGTAAGGTTTGATTGAAAAGCAAACTGCAGCTTTCTTTTTCTTAGAGATGCCTGTAATTTTCTCCTGACTTTTTTTCACTAGAAAAAGGGAAGGGAACAGGGGAAGAAAAGGAAGAAATTGGAGAATAAAACAAACAAACAAACAAAAAAGCCTTTGGTTTGAATCTAATTGAATATATATTATTCAGTTTTAGAAAGAGGAAAAGGAAGAAAAGCACATTAAAACACAGAAGACTTTTCTCTTTGAACAAAACATTGGAAATGTTTTGACCAGCTCTACATAAAATTATTTGGGTGATTCAAGGACATGTAGCAATTATCAAGAACAATATACATCTAGACACTATGAAAAGAAATATATCTCTGTTGGGCAAGGTGAAATGAATATGTGGAATGTGTGCAAAGTAACTGCTCTAAAGAGACAACTGTGTTGTCAATGCAGCTAACCAAAGTATAAGATATTGTCCATAAAATGTTAGCGATTCACAGATATTTATTCAATGAACATAGTCACGCATTTCCATCTTACTGCATCTTCTCTAACTGACACATCAATTAAACTGATGATTAAAAAATACAGAATTCATTATGTCATGCCAACATGAGATGCAGAATGGCCTGTTTAATCTGGTTATTACCCAATGAACTAAATTTTTGTGAAATCCATCCAAGATGCAAATGATTTTTTCACATGAGCTCAAAATTATTTTACTGTTGCAAGCATGCAACCTAATTCCCAGTGAAGGGAGTGGTCTGGAAAGCAATATGGAAACAAGCCTTTTCCTTTTGGGGAGCCAGTGGTCACATTCTACCAATAAAAAGAAACCTGTAGTTGTGGTGGAAAAGACATTTAATAAGAGAAAGCTGCTTAAGTAAAAAAGTGCAAGAATTGTTGCTCTGTATGTGTGTTGATCTGGGAATTTCATATCAGCTCAGAAGAAATCAAAAGAGAAGAGTTCCCTCTCTGCCTTATGTACAAATTTCTTCATTAACAAGTCAGTCACATCAAACATACTTTTATAAATAAATAAATAAATAAATAAATAAATAAAACATATCAGCACAAAGTTTCCATTCCTGCAGACAGTTCTCTGAGCACAGCTAAGCACATGCAAAGGTAGTTAGCAAGCCTGGAGATACAGTTTGAGATCTGTATTCAGATCCCTCTCAAGGTGTCAATCTTGTAAAGGTACACATACACTAAAATTTTAAGTTGTACAAGAAAGACCACTGATGTGAGAGGAACTGTTGGTCTGATTAAAACACACACATGTTGAAGCTCAAACAGGCTGGGTCTACATTTTTCTTTGTTTTAAACAATATCTTTTCCAATTTAAGGCTAGAAATGTGTCAAAATCAAGGGAATAGACTAGGAAGAGATCTCATTTTAACTGTAGTAAATACTACGTAAGAAATGCAAACTGCTGCACAGAAAACATTGTTACTATTGGTATCTTCCAAGTCAAATTCAATAATAAGGAAGCCCGTGCCATTTCTGCTACCAAATGGTTAATATTAATCAGTATTAAAGGAAAAAAAAAAGACAAGAATGTAAAAAAACCCCTAGTTTCAAACCAAACTAATGTTAGATAAAACCCACTCACTTATTATAGCTCTAGATTTTACAGTTATCTTGGATAAATCACAGGAAAATTAACATGCAGAGCATGCAGTTTGAATACTTCAGAAAAAAGATATAGACAATTCTGTTTCTGTATTGAAGCACTTGAAATGCAGGCCATATCCTCCTGAAGGTGAGTGAGCAGTAGAGCATTTGAACCTGCAAAGCTGATCTTCCATTCTGACCGCAGAAGTCGCAAAATGCATGAGATAGATAGATAGCAGAAAATACCAGCACTTCTTGCAATGTAAACTCACATACATTTAAACTCRCATATATTTGCACCTAGGTGCAAAAATAGGTTAACATGGTAAAACATTTTATGGGTCATAAACTTCCTTGTTAAAGAAAGATCATGAGCTATAGAACTTTAATTTGTAACCCTGTGTGCTTACTATTCAACTGTGACACTACATGGCTTTGTTGAAACTGAAATAAAAAAGGCTATTGCAAAGAGTTTAAACCTGACAGGTTTTGATGGTGGAAAGAAAAGAAACAAACAAAAGATTCTAAGGCAGGAAATGCTGAGATTCTAGGAGGCTGAGGAAGGAATAAGAAATTAATGGGACTTTAGGCATTACAATTATCTAAATTGTACACAATCTGTCACTACTGGCAAAAGAGGCAGTTAAAAATAACTAGCACTCAGTCTTGAGCTGTTCAGGTAAGAAGTCTGCACATTTATTTCAGTGGGAGTTGAATGAAACTGTATGTTTTTATGAAAAAGCTGAAAAAACAGTCACATTCAATTTCCCTGCAGATCTTTTGTAAAAATAAGAGGCCATTCTGCTCCATGGGCTAAAAAGTGTTATGAAAATACTGGATTATCACAAGAAAAGAACTGCCATTGATACCCTCCTCTGTCTTGTTCCTTTGCAATCATTTAAACCAGAGAAAAATAATGTAAAATATTATCAGATCAGAAATGTTTTTTGCACTGACTTTTAAAATAGATGAGCTAAAAATAATACAGATCCTTCCTTTCCAGTTCCAAATAAATCATATTCCTGAATTTTTTCAGCTATGGATATAGTGCTTCCTCTTTTTCCTCCACATACTCAGCAAATTGTAAAATTTGTTCTTAGGCTAGTAGACTTAATTTTAAGCATATGCTCAAATACTTTGGTAGATCAGGGTTGGAAACTGCATTACTGTCAACAAGTTATTGAAAAAAAAATAAAAAAGAATTTTCCAAGACACAGCTCAAGCAATCTCAATAAATAAATTCAGAATACATTGATGGAAAGCTAAGGGCTTAACTTTTTGGAGGGTAGGAACTCATAGAGGAGAAACATGAATGATAAGGGATTCAGCTCCTTTGTGAATTACTGTTAATAATTACAAGTCATACCAATATATAACCAGCATGGTGAAATTTATCAAGTTCTGTAAAATAAGCTGTCCTTCTTCTATCAGAAAATATTTATAGGGATAAACACAGCATATTTATCATAAGTAGCTGAACTATATAGAAAGAAAATACAATACATTTTTCAGAACTGAGTTATACTTTGGAGAAAATCCACTATATAGTCCCAAGAGCTGAAACACTTTTAGGAGGTCAGCAGTTTATACGTAGGTATTTGATCCCTTTCAGAATAGCATATTTTTTTCTTCCTACCTGCACCACTGGAATTAAAAAATGCAGGCAAAATAGCCATTATTTATTAAGGTGAGACATTGCTTGACTCGGTTCATACCRAAGGAGAAGCTGTTGTGCATGTTTCTTGGCTGGTGTTTGCACATTTGTTTGGTCAAGCTCTGACCTGTTCCAAGCCATGGGCATATACATGGCTATTGAGGCAGGYGAGTTCAGTTTTGGTACCTTCTGTACTTTCGAAAACACAAACTGCTTCAAAAAAGTCATCCCTGAGCTTAGAAAGACACATTTCACAAGAGAGGCCTAGAAGATTAATAAAGAAAGCTTTCACTAGTTGTGAGCTAGACCGTGGATGGTTGAGGGCTGAGGCATGACAGGGAAATGCTACTTTTGCCCTGGGGCCAGGTCAAGGTGTCTGCTGGGACTCAGAGCTCCTCTTCCTGTTGGCTGTTGTGTCAGGAGAGCCTGTGAGGGGACCGGCCTTCAGGAGCGAYGGGTCGCTTCCCACCCCTGTCTCTGTGAGTAAGGAGGAGTGCTCTGCTCCGCACTTACGGGCTTCACACAGAAGGACAGGGCTGAACAGGTTGGCAGAAGAGCACTTAATTGCTTCATGTTGCTTTCAAACAGTTTTTTTTTTTTTCCTTTTCCTTTGTATAAAAGCTGCGCAATATCATCCACAAAGTATGTATATAAATTAATTCACTATTAATTAAAAAATCTGGGCTAACTGATCTTAACCTGGGCCTGGAGAACCTTGTAAACATTGAATTCACAGTGGTTTTGTAGCATAGAGAAAGGTAGCAGAGAGACTGTTAACAAGCCTTTCTGTCCATTTTCTGGAAGAGTTTTGAGGGTGGATAGAAAGCACTGGGCTCAGTGGTTAAATGACCACACAAATCCACTTTCACACAGAAGTTCAGCAGAGTAATTTCACCATCACTTTGGAGCACAGGGAAAAAAAAATCCACACCACTATACTTCTCTCACCCCTTGCAAATTATGTATTAGGCCCTGAAACAAGGGTCGGAACTGAAGCTGTAGCATACAAGACACCACAAAGATCTTGAGTATGACCCTAAAAAGTTCAAGCCATATTAAATGTCACATTATGGCCAATGAACAAACCTATTACAGGGAAAAARAGAAGTAAAATAAATTTCATCTGTTGAATCCTTCAGATTAACAGATTTTAGTACTGGTAATCACAAATAAATAAAATTTAATTCTATAAAATATTGTGCCATCCATTATAATGCCCAATTTCTGTTATCGACAAACAGGTTTTTCCTCATAAAACTGTTGCATTCTTTCTCTTGTTTCCTCTGGCTCAAAAGTTAAGAATATTTTATTTTAAGAAAAAAGGATATCAGCTGAATAACACAGAGTGTTTACTTGGCTTTTACAAGTTAGCACGAGGTATTGTTAACTCCTACTGTGAAATGGTGAAACGGACGGCACTCACGTGTGTGGATTGCTTCAGAGGTCCCTTATTGTGCATGCATAGGAGGATATTGTGCGTAGGTGGCCACATGATTTTTTTTATTAAGAAACCGTGGATAAGATATTTGCCCAAGAGCAAATCTGAGTCCAGGCAAGGATCTGAAAATATTGTTCCCAAATGTATCGTTAAATATTGCTATCCAATTTCCACACAGAAAAGGCAGCGATCCAAAACTTCTTTAACTCATCCAAAACACCCAGGGACAAGGTAATCAGCAGCAACAGTAAAAGCCTCTGCAATGTTCTATTTCTCTCTTTGTACCAAATTCTTACAGAAGTCCTTCCAAAACCTGCTTTGCTTCAGTTGCCATTGGAAAGTACATGAAGACAAGAAATAGGCACAGTACATAACTACAGTTGAGTCCAGGTATTCCTAACCAACAGAGCCCTTCTATTTAAAATTCTGCACTCTTCATAATGTAAATTAGAGGTTACAGATGCTGTTGAGCAGTTTGGGAGGTCTGGCCCAGGTGTGGCAGAGGACACTAAATTTGCCCTTGAATTCTCCTGCATATCTGATACCATTTGACCAGCACAACCCATTCTCTCTGGCTGATTTCAGGTAGACCTTGGAGGGGCCACAGTTTAGGCAGAGGGGTTTCAAAGGCGCTCATGAAACAGAGAGCTGTGCCATATCGCAATGGCTGTGCAATTGCTGTGCTTGGTTTGTGTGAGCTGCAAAGCTTGGGGATTTGGTCTTAGCTCTTCTCCACAYGGAGACTGGAAGCGACCACAGCAGGCGCTCCCAGCTCCGGCTTAGGTTTCACACAGTCACTACAGTTCACGTAAGTACTGCTAGCAGATTAGGTGCCACAACATAGAGACCCTTCAGCACTGTCCAAGATATGCATAAGCTTCTGCTAAGCATTTAAAGGCTATCAGAAAGGCGTAGAGAGAGGTGTTGGACCACTGGAACGGATATCCTTGAGCCATTAAGCTTTGTGGTATGTCAGCTGCAAAGGACTTACATAACCATATCCTCTTTTTTTTTTTTTTGAGCAGAGGGAGGGGAAAACATTTCCTTAGTACCACTGGGAGTTAATTAGCAGAGCCAAAATCACTACCTCAGTCTTTCCACTGGGAGCTTCTGCATGGCTTCAGTCTCCCACTATACACAACTCTACACCTCAGCCAGCATCAATAGTAATTCATGCTTTAATTTGGAAATATCCCATACTTTCTATGGGATGCAGCTATTTTAAAGTAAACAAAAGTTTAGTGAGAAGATGATATGTTACAGCATCCAGAGACCAAATGTTTACACTAATTCCTAGGGGGCTGCACTTAAGTGGGAGACAATGAGAGGGTTTAAAATGTTTTAGTACTGTTTTCTGATTATGTCAGCCTCCTGCACAGAAGAGTTCAATGGCTGCAGCATAACCCCCTGTGACCGYTGCACAGTGAAAAGGATCACTTACCATTTCCATTGTCAACTAGTTTATTTGCCATAACAACCACATGGGATTGACAAGCAAAGATGGGATGTCTGTTAGTCACACTGAGCCTCAGGGGCTCAGAGAAAACTTCTATTTGAGAGAACATTGACCCTATTTACAACCAGCTTGAATCTCAAAATAACTGCACCTCCCTCACAAGACAGCCAAGTCTTCTTCTTCCTTGCATTTTCCTGTTCTCTTTGTAATCCAGTTGGAGTAGCTGGAGCAGCCTCAGGGCTGCTCTGAATCTGTCTGATTTGGTTCTTGTGCCAAAAGTGCTCCTCAGGATTTTCGCACAGGGCTGCATCCCAGGGGGATGAGATGTTTTGGTCATGCTCATTAGCTCATCCTCTCCCTCTGGGACGTCTGAGCGCTGCAGGCAGGGACTCTGCGGTGGGTGATGAAAAACCCTTATAAAGCCATACCATGCTGGGGCACGCAGACTATCTGGAAAGGCTGAAGAGCAACTCCTACATTTTATACTTGCAGACTTATAATTAAATATTAATAAAACGACTGAACTGAAGAGCAAAAGAAGGGAAATGTCATTTACTGGTGCTCCCCAGTGAAGCTGAAAATACTGAAATCACAGCATATGTTTTCTCTCTTCTTAAAGACTGTAGATTATTACAGGCAGACTTTATTGTGGTCTATAATTTTGGTTTTCTACTTTTGACTATGCCAAACAGCATTTTTTTGTTTTGTTCAAAAGCAATAGAGAATGGTATATTATCAAGCCACAGTGCTGTGACCTTTGGATCTAAAGTGAATGTTTTAGCTACTTGGAGCCAACTCATATATTAAATTCTAACATTGGAGGAAGGGTGAAGTGTTTTTTAAGATGTCTTGCAACCCTGAAGCTCAGTTCTTCATTCTGCTCAAGATTTATCAATTTTGGTGCATGACTACAGATTTTACAGGGATGTTGTATCAAGGGCATTCCATTTATTTTGGTCAACAGCCAGCCTGTTAAACTTCTAAACAGCTGAGTGGAACTGGATGAACACATGGGCTCAACATGTCTTAAAATAAAGAAATAATAATGATTTTAATGCTATCTCCTCCAGTCTAGGTATGGTATAAATAAATCAAACAGTTAAAATATTTCTGATTTTGACATACACAGGGAAGAAAGAGAGAGACTGTAAGAGAAGCAYGTTTCTGAAAGAGAATAATAATTCCTACCTATAGGATGATTAAATGTTTCAGTTTACTAATTAAGTTCCTTCCCAGGAGAATGCCTAGCAATGCTGGAAAGCTTTCATACAAGATGTCTAAACACATTTTTTTTTAAGTAAACAAAAAACCCCACAGTGAAACAAATCTTTGATTCTTAAATATGCTATAACCTGCCATCCTCTCAATATCTGCTTTGGTCAGCCTCTTTCTTTATTGCAATAGAAGAAAAAAAGTAACATCTGTGTTTCTCCATCTCCCCAAATATGCTCTATTGACTTCAACTGCAGTAGGTGGAGGATCTTGTCTAGGTATCTCATCAGGTCAGGTCCATGACCATTTGTCTTCTTTTTCCTGTTGTCCTATTGTAAAGCAATACATATGGAAAATACTACTTGCATCAGTATCTGGTTTCCAGTTCTTAATATGCTGATAACATAAAAGTGAAGTGAAGCACTGTAAAGTTTAAGACCATAAAAAAAAATCAAAAATTGAATGGAATCAGAGAGCACTTCTCCACACTGAATGAGTAACTGAATACCAGTTTCACACGTACTGTATTAAAGGCAGACTAGAATGGGCTTTGGCAGAGGCAGGCTGAGGATGTACTTGAACAACTATTTTTGGTGACAGTATGGACATATACAGTCAGTAACTCTCTAATTGTTGCTGTCAGTGTTGTGCCAGCATAGTAATTTATTTTCTTTTTTTGGGGGGGGAAGGAGGGAGGGATTGAACTATATTTCAATCAGAGCAGCTTCCCATTACATCTTTCTATCTACTTGTATAAACACTGGTCCCAAAACAATATAAAGGATAATGAGGAAAAATATATATAGCTGGAGAAAGGGAAGGGGACATTTCTTAAACAGGACTGCTACTGAAAGCCAAGCCACAGCCTTAGAATCTAGAAGACCTTAATTCCAAACTATTTTAAACATAGCCTAGGAGATCTTGATACTTTAGGGTATTGGAAAAGGGAAGAAAAGCATGGAACAAAGATGCTGAATTTCTTCAGCGGTCTATGGCCCACCAATAGTCAGGCCAATAAAAGTTTTACAGCTTCCCATTCCAACATTTCTAATTTGGACTAGAAAAGGAGCAGTGCTACAAAAAAAAATAATTTTTTTTGAACCATACCTATTCTTATAATTGACTGATCGCATCTCTGTGAAGCCTGACAGGCATGAACTCTATTACACAGAGAGTAATTTGAAGAATAAAGCCAAAGTTCTTCCCTTCTCAGGAGCATAATCAAAATGCTTCTTGTTCTCTCTATAGTGAAGAGAGAGCTAGGCACCTCCCAAAGGATGATTTTGAGGACTTGAGGTTTAAACTGCCACCTGTAGTTGCTTATTAAGAATGCATATATAAAAGGTTACATCATACAGGCATTCACAGAATTCACTGGGCTTTGACCACTATTCCTCAACTACATCAAATGTATGAACCAAAAAGGGTAATTCCAGACTACAGGTTTGATCATGTTAATGATGATAGCAAAATGCCCTGAGG
Organism: Apteryx rowi; assembly: GCF_003343035.1. NCBI lineage: Eukaryota > Metazoa > Chordata > Aves > Apterygiformes > Apterygidae > Apteryx > Apteryx rowi. The sequence goes on from NW_020450711.1 coordinate 560,929, forward strand.
AACATTTATTGTCATTTCTTCCCCAAGTGCAGTTCACTGATTTGAACATCATACTTTAGTAAAGGACTTAGGCTTACAGTGAGAGATAAGCAGGAAGACAGCTTAGTCAAGGTCATACAAATTCCAGTAAGTGCAGTAGTAGAAGTTTAGGCAGCTAACTAGTCTTTTTGGCTTAAACTTGCTTTTAAGTATTCCTGTGTAGATCATGAGATCTTTTGTTGTCTTTCCCTGTGCGGGCTGTTGAGACCAGTCAGCAAAGAAAGGTTTCACTTACCGCCAGTTGCAATAGGGGTTTTGGGAAACATGATTATTAATGAGTATTTATGTGGGTCTGTGCATAGATCCACTCCTTCCAAAAAGAACACGAGATTTTCAGATGTGAAGYGAGCTTTAGCCTGTATTCTTATCTGATTTTAGTTTAAGCTGGAAATCTATGGATGTGAAATTTAAATGCTTGGAAATTAAAATACAGCTGTCTGTACTATAATCACAGAATGTATATAGAAATGTCTTCATTAATTCCTGATCTGCCTGTTTTGACAGCAGCTTAGTTGTCTGATAACGTAAAGAGACAAATTAAATCCTTCTTCAGGCCGTACACAGACCACATTACTCAAAAAGAGAAATTAAAAACTGTTCAACATCTGTTATTACTGTGAATTTAATCTGTATAACAACTTCATTATTTTAGTTCACATAATTAACTTTATTACAGAGGAGAAAGAAAATGTCTTATGGTTAGAACATTGTTTGTTCAGAAAAAAAATTCTGTTATGTATTCCACTATTTGCCATTGATTCCTAAGTTACTTTACACACATAAATTAGTCTCTATGTACCTCACCTATCCCACCAGAAGAATGAGAATATTATTRCCACTTACTTCATGAGGTACTGGGAATATTAATTAGTTTCTAATTTATGCCATCTGAAGATGGCAAAAAGTACTTCCTTCCCTGAAAAGGGTTTTGAGATTAATAAATAGAGAGTACCATATATGGAGCTAAGCAGTATTAAGCTTTTGATGGTAAAGAGAATAATTAGAGCAGAACCTCCAAACGTGACAGAAACTGTAGTAGAAACTGTAGTTCATTGGCCTGGATTGTGTCTCTTTTGCTTATAACATAGTTAGGCACAAACCTACTTTAAACAGTGCAAATAATACAAAACAGCTTAACTTTACTGAGTATTTTCAACACAGGCTATCATCGTGTCCATTAGAACATCATTTCTGCAGTATAGCACAGRGTTTACTTTTTGGCATAAATTATATTCATAATAAAAACTAAAAATGGCACAATACAAAGAAATTTAACATACCTCTCAAGACTTCTTCTGTCTGTCGTTTACCCCACATACGTGGCATTGATTGCCTGCAGTCTTGATCACATGAAGCTCTGAGTGGTAAGTACCGCTGCAGAGGTGCTCTGTATTGCTGTCAGAGCTTGCACTGCTGTGTTCACACAGTGCTCTGACAAGCTGAGTTGATATATCATTTAAAGTTGGCACTAATCATAGTGTTGCTGCACCATGTGTCATTGCACAGTATGGACAACTTCCCTGCAAACTTCAGGGCAGAGAGGAATAAGTCAATACTGTAGCGCTAGGATGAAATGGAAGGATCATTTCTGAACTGAAATCATGTGGAATCTTTCAATGGTTAGTTWAAGTCATTAACACCCCCCGCCACACACACACACATAATGCATAAATATATGCTGCCACTTTATTAACGCATTTCTGAGTGTAAACTTGAGCTAGAATTAAGCAGTGTACTTCAGAGGATTCTTACAAAAGTAGAGTGCACTTTTTCAGTGCACCTAAATGGAGTCAAACTATGACTTTGTGCAGCATAGAAAATATTTATTCCTATTTTGTAGCAGAGAATCCTTGTAGCTTGAATCCACCAGTAGGAACTAGTTAGAAAACAAAACCATTTGCAGAAAAGACATGCCAGAGATGTAAAGGAAAACAAACAATGCAGAAATATGAAAGCGAGAAAAAGAAAACTAGAATTTAGGAAGTGACATAAAAATAATAGACTGCAATTGTAACATGAAGAGAAGGTAAATCTTTAGTCTTGATGGACAGTACAAATCTGATGTACGTCTTCTAACAGGATTCTTGAATTCATTCATTTGAATTGGGTTGATATGATTAAATGCAGCTATTTGTCAGCTCCATGATATTAACAAAACAAACTAAAAGCCAATAAATGGAAATCCGATTTGAAAGATGGAGACAGGGATACCTTCCAGAAGCAAAGACCATGAATGAATTAGAATCATAGCAGGTTTGAATAAACTGTACTTTAAAAATACATGAATGATAAGTATCATTTTGTCTATCATATAAACAAAGGGAAAGCCGTAAATGATATTACAAAGTAGCAGATACAGGTATTCATAGAAAGGGCTACTTTCTACTCCATGTATTTGCTATGCAATCTGTCATTAGTCTGAATAAAGCCAGTAGAAAGTCCACTGTAGATATCAACAAAATGAGATTTGGCTGTGCAAGAGTGGATAACTGACTTCCCAGACAACTGGTCTTTCATAAAGTTTGGAAATAGGTTCCAAGATGCTTCTCTGAGCAAAATAAAATTTACATGAGTCTGATTTCCCCTCTAGTTCATCTTTAGGTATACACTGCCTTCCTCAAAATATTACTGTAAATCCTAAAACTCTTCAGAATATTATACAGGATTTCATATTGAACAGTGTCAACAACTACAGAGCACAGGACCACACAGGATAAAATTTTCAGAACAAATCTTCAACAGCAATAAAGGACTGATGAAGCAGTATGATGAGTCTCTAGTGTTTGTACCTTGTAATGCTGCTTTCAAAAGGAACCAGATATCTACAATGAACTCCTTGTTTCTGGTGAATTAACCACCCTCCTACAGCCTTTTCTTTTTTTCAAAATGTAGACATGAATCAAACTCTGGAGGTGTAATAAAGAACTGGTAACTATTTCTTCCTTCTTCCCCTCCCTTTCATTTTTGTAAATCTCTGACCTTCAGTCTCCTTAAAGAAGTTTCAGTATTAGCACATTGGTTCACAAGAAATGATAACGTCATTCTTGCTTCTTTATTCTCCATCTCAATTTCTTGCAAGTAGAGCTAAATTACACCCTTTGTGTCAAAAACACCAGGATACTTTCTCTCCCTGCCCCCCCACCAAATGAAATGAAATGCTTCCTGGACAGTGAAAAAAAGACAGTAGAACTAAATATGTAAATTTTATCTAGAAACACATTTACTCTCTGAACCATATAATAATTATTTTAGCCTATATCTCTCTAATTCTCTGTGCTCCCTATGAAATTATTTGCCAAGTAAAATCAAAGCGATCATCAGTTTTCATTGGTTAAACTCATTTTTTCTTTTCATGAACTGTTTAAAGTATCTGGCAATTGTTTGGCCGTTGATAAGAGTGACAGCTAGTCTGAAATAAAATAGGAAGAAATGGAAGAGGTGTTTCAGGAACAGTTAAGAGCTATGTCAGCTTCATTCCTGATACATTTCCAAAACAAGAAGGCAGAGATGCAGAAAAGCATTTTTCATGTAAGGCAGTAATGAAAGGAGTACAGCAACTGGTTAGCCATCATAGCCTGGTCTTTCAGGATCTACTCTGCCTGGAGCACTCCTGTAATGATGCTGGCTATAGCAGACCATCTATGAATCTATTGACAACAGGAACAGTTTTTCCCCACCTCGATACTGTGGCAGAGACCCTTCAAGAGCCAAAGAGCACACTGTGACTCCAGTTTAGGAGTATAATTAATATTCAGGACAAGGTTGAGAAGTGGATGTTTGCTTAATAGGTTAGGCAAAGATGAGTGTTCACGCTGACTCCTGTGGAGAGTATCCTCATCTGTATGACTTGAACTGAAGTTATTGAAACTAAGCTTGCCCACCCTAACACACACACTTTTTTCCCGACTATCACAAGAAGGGCAGTAGCTACGGCTGACTGAACCTACCCAGGTATGCACAGGCCCTAGAGTTCTAGTGGAATCAAGTTTTGGCTAAGAGATGTGTTCGCCTGCTGTTTGCCTAATTATGAACTAGCAGAGACCTACCTTATACTGGTACTCTATGTACTCAGTGAAATAATGGAAAAAGCATCTGTTTCTGACCCAGCTTTGTTCTGACAATATAAATTTGCACTGCTAGCAAATGACTAGCTGTAGCAACTAGGAGGAGGCCAAGGATGTCCAGTTTCTTCCATTCACTGGAAAAAGCACCTGAACACCTTAGAAAAAATATGCTTATGCAGTTAAATTTTTTTTTTAAAACAGAAATACTCATTTTTCTAACTTTGGATCTTTAGAAGGTATAAAATACAACTCTAGCGACTTGCTTCTACTCTTGAGCCTATGATGTTATACAATTATGATACTGAAGCTTCTGAGGTTTCTTTTGTAGTGTTTATATCCAGGAATGCTTTAGGCTGACCTCCAGCTACAACTGGTTTTCTAGAAATATTTCACTTTTTCTTTCTTTTTCTTTCTTACCCGTAGTATTTCACTAAAATGTGTTAGCAAAACACATTCAAATACTTGATGTATACTACTGTTTATTCTCAAACAGTTCAGATCATTGTTTTTAGATCAAATATAATGGAAACTTTTCTGGCCATCCATTAAAGGGGTGAAGATGGGTAAAGAAATATCAGCTAATACTGTGAGCTACATTTTGATTACCACACTCAAACAGTTATTCCCTTCTAGAGAAACTTATATTACAAACATATAACAGGAAATTAAAGAAATCAGTGATGACAACAAATTTCACCACATGGAAAAAAACCCTACAAAATTGCAATGTAAATTCTTTCTGATGTAGACTCCAAGCAGATATTACAATTCAGTGGTTACCACACTGGTGCAATAGAAACCACTTTGCGTCCATGAAAAATTTTTGTAGATCTGCAAAATCACAATGGAAGGATTTTACCATCATGCAAAGTCCTTGTTGGAGAGACTGAAACTTTCTGTGTGTTTGTCCAATTTCTTTGTAGTTCTCATTAAGTATTGCCACCCACTGTATGTCGCACCATATAATTACACGTTCCTCCCTCAGATTTCACTTTCTGCACACACTTCTATCAAACTAATCTGTTTTAACAGAATTAACTGCAAAAGAGTCTTAGTATTGTGGCTTGTTATATAAAGGAGCAGTTGGTTGCTACAGAGGATGACAGACAAGTGCTGATGCATTTGCTTCCAAGCAACAACTCCATATAAAATCTTGCATAATTACAATAAAACAGAGGTGTAGTTATCCATAGCTATCCAGCCTCAAAAATTTTTAGCCCTGGCATCAATTTTAAATTACAATGATGTGCCCTATTTTCAACCCTCTCTTGACCAAATCAAATCAAGAGTCATCCCTCTGCTCAGCTTTGTGTTTTTAGTAAGTATTTTTAAAGTTCTGGCTAAATAACTGAATGACAGACTGAAATGAACATGTTTTAATCAAACGTTTGTTTAAAATACTTTTTAGTAACATGAAACAAACAAAAAAAGAGTACTTGGGTATTTCCAAAAGATTAAGTAACTTATCCCAATCGAATGTTCACAGAACAGCAACACTACAAGAAAAAGATTTTTTTTCTTTTCCAGAGTACTTCAGAAGACATCCTTAAATACAGTCACCAAGCTAAACACACACCATCTAACATTGGTTCAAGTTCCTTGAAGAGTTTCCAACTTGAACCTAGTTAACTGCGGTTCACCTCATGGAAAAGAATGACTATTTTACCTCAGAATGTCTTTGCCATGAATCACAGGTGGATACTCTCAGCTGCTATTTATTTTGAAAGCAGATAAAGTTTCTCTGCTCAACTCTATGGCAAGTAGTTCCAATAGTCTCTAATATGAGCTACATGTAGGTTAATTTGCTACTGCAGGCCAGAGCCCTAAATTACCAGGGTTTTGCAGCTGTAGGAAACCTTGCATTCTTCAAGGTTGGCCAAAGAAATCAGTTTAAAAGCAGCAGTATTACATACCTTATGCTCTCCCTTCTTCTCCTCCATATATGTTTTGAAGACAAGGTTAAAGGCTCGTTAAGAAAAAATTATAGGATGTGGGCCTGAATGCTTGTACCTACCTTCTGTAGTTATAAGCTAAACACAATCTCTACTGAATACCTTCAAAATGAACAAATGTAGAGAGAAAAATCTCTACAGGTAAGACATGCAGGATGAAACAAAATTGTGGAAATAGTAGACAGAAAAACAAGAAAGTGGATTGTTGTTTTTGAGTCCTGAGGATAAATAAATCACTACAACAATTTTACTAAGGACATGGTTCATTATGTCTTACTTGAGGTTTTAAAACCAGGATACATTTCTGCAAGTCATGCGGTTGCTCATGCAGCAGTTATGGGGTAAGCATGCTGTAGAGATCCTGTGGAGAGATTCTATGGCCTGTTTCATGCGGAGAGCACACTCACTGGCCCTCCCGGTCTTAATATTTCTATGTACTTAAATAGAATTGTCTTTAGAAGAATACAAGTGTCTAAACTCTAATTTTATTTGGTAGTTTTCATAGCTTTCTGTAGAATACACTTTCTGAAAAAAMCTCCCAAAACTTGCAGTCAAAAGGAAATTTGGATATATTCTGCAGTCCACCTCATGATTTAGAAAGCTGATTTTAYTAAGAGCCTTAGAAAAGGTCCACCACAGCCAAACTACTGGGAGGCATCTGGATCATTTATAATTACTGTTGTTACTGAACAGTAAAGAGGTTGGAGACTTGTGTGGACTGTTTTTTTTTTTGTTTGTTTTAAAAAGACCTGGATAGGGAACAAAGTCTAGAACTAAGCAGGTAATCTTTGACAAAATTTGCTTAAACTTAAATCTTTCGCTTTCACACTCCCATCTATACTATACATCCCATCTATACTATACATCTATACCCAGCCATACTCATTTATCTTTCCATCCCCATTGTCTTCACCATTCTATTGGAAAGAAATGAAGTAGCAGAACAACTGTGTCATAGTAGGACTATAATCTATTCCCAAACAAGGTAGTAATGGGTGCTGTCCATTTCCAAATTACCTTTTCCCCACAAAAGGTTTGTCCCTCTTCCTCTGTACACGTCACTATTTTTTCTCCTTGTTGTCATAAATAAAACAAGTACATCTCATATGGAAAACATTTGTATAAATACAGGAAAAATGTCTACTCCCTTGGCAGTTCATTGGGACGGTCAAACTGAGGCTAAATAAATAGGAACCTTTTCTCTTCCACTCCAAATATGGATTCCGAAGTGTGTTAGGCCTTAATCAAATTAAAGAATGAATTCTGTATTAGTCTCTAAACTCCCTAATCCCAGAAAGTCTCATTTCTCTTGGGGTTCTTATCAGTTCATCCAGCTGATGCCCTACAAACAAAAACATCCTTCTAGGGTATTCTTTTGGGTGTTTTTACTCATGTTATTAAGCTTTGAAAAATTACTTGTTTCCTTGACTGCCAAATCACTGAGAATCATAGCTTTTGTTAAGAAAAGTAATGTTCTATTTCTCCTGGTTATGGAGAAAAAAAAACCCCAACCTTTGAAAAGGTGAACCATAAGCATCTCAACATCATGAGAAAAGGCAGAAGAATTTTCAAATTCTTAATTTAGAAATCTCTGCTTTAAGCCACTCTTAGAGRCTGGGTCCTGGCTCATGAGGTCTGCACAGTCCAGGTTAGCCGTAACACCCAGAGCAGGCTAGGCCCTCACTGAGCTGAAGCAACCTGCTCTGTTGTCACAGCTGCCTCCTCAAACAAACACCCTCGCCAAAGTCTCCCAGTTCCATGGGGTACTTCAACTTCCCTTGACTCAGGTTGAATCAAACYCATACCAGTTAGACTGTGCAACCCCCCCGCAAAGAACTGCTGCTGTTTTAGGTGTCTTCTGCAACACAGTAGACCTCCTACAAGCCAAGTTGCTTGGCATGTTCCTTATTCACTTAGGCGGCGAGCACAGGGAAGCAATGTGTGCCAGCTCTGACAAGGAACTACTTTCACTGCAAATTCAATCATATTCTCAAAACTGCTCTGCACAAATTTTGTCTCCTATCTTTAGCCAAATGCTGCTTTATGAAAGTGATTTTTACAATAATGTTAAATTACAATTGTTTGCTTTTGATAAATAGCAAAAGGGAATTGACTCAGTCAATTTTAATTTCTGTAAGAGTCAGTTTATATAATTACATTTACATTAAGTTCTACATAAAGCAYTAATCCTGAAATGATTCAGTGTCTTTGGACTAGGTTTTTCTGTATTTGCTACGTCCCTTTAATAATTAACTACAGAGAATACTGCACAGAATGTTTATATTTATTTTCTACAGGATATTCAAAGTCTGTGYTTATATGCAAAAGAGAAGGATATAAACATAGTAATCCCAGGAAACTCACAAAAGAGTAAAACAAAAGTAGTTTTAAAGAAAATGGCTTAATGCCTTTTGTTCAAATATTTTTTCTTCGTTTTCCTCTTTTGATTACATGATAGATACAGACTATCTGCACTCCTCTCTTTGGTCTGCTGCATTCTAAACTTTGCAGACCTGAGAGCCTGTAAAATGGAAAACTTAGTGATTTACTGACATGATTATAATGTTCTTAGGTCAGTTCATCATGTTCCTGGCTTTTCTCTTGCTTTTCTGTATAGACATGTAGAGTTCAAATTTGTGACAAGTAGCATTTAATAGCTTGCATCTGTCCACTTTTGCTAATTTAGCAAGTTGTTGCTCTATTTTGGCTAACAACCTCAGAGGGTCTAAACCACTCAAAACATTCTTAGTATTCTGTTTATCACAATAAAGAGAAGTGATATGCAAAGTGAGGCAAGTATTTTTGATTTCTGAAGTCAAAACTTCTGTCATGATCCATGTGGCAGCTGGCAACTTCCAAAAAAAAAWATATAAAGCTGCAAGTCTCACACTGCAGTCCTGCTAAGACAACCTTCTTGGATTAACTTTTACTGTCCTTTCATTTATCAACAGCTTGAAAAACATATTCAACTGTTAAAATGAGAAACATGATGAAAAGAATGTAATTTTGGATGAGGAGAAGATACAAAGCATTGCAATCACATGCTTAATCATCATGGAGGAATTAGAAAATTTGGATAGAAGATCATAGGTTGCACAATTGAGAAATGGAAACTGAGAAATGCAATCAAAAGGGACCTTCTACAGTGATTAGAACAAATGAGACTCATTCATCTTTGCATTTCTCCTCTAATGTAAAGGCTTACATGTGCATAACTGGAATTACTTGGTAGGATTCAGGTCCATTATTCTACCTTAATTATAAAAATACATTTTCCTGACATTGGTAATAGTTATGACTTTGCTGTTTATCTTACTGATCTGATAGAAAAAGTCATGTGAACAAGACAAAGGTTTCAGAGGAACCACATATACCAAAATGTGCAGTTGCTGCTTCTTGAATTATCCTGATTGCACTCTAAGTTTTCAGAGCATGTTTGTTTTATTTTTCTCCTTTGCCTCCTAAATCAACAGAGTGGAAACTGATGCTGTTTTCATTTTGTGTTTCATCTTGTGTTTTGCATGTTTCCGAAACCAGCAAACAACTTACAGCTGAAGAGTGCTGACACATAATAATTGCTCAATAGAGACACTTTTGATGTGGAGAGAATCTGCTTTTTAAGGCAGTGGGAGAAAGACAGTGCAAATACCACTTGTACTCGGTGGGATTTCTAGTGGTTGACTACCTACTGGACATCACTGACATCATCAAAGTCAGTGAGACCCACGAGTCACTTCCCCAAAGAAATACAGGCAATTCATACCTAGTTTTCACAATAATCTTCTGAGATGGGATTTAAATCAAGAAAAGCAGAAAGTTGCTTAAGGAAGCAAYGGTCAGCTTGGGGGAAATGCCAGACTCCTTAGGCACAGCAAGCAACCTCAGTGAATCTCAAGGGACTGTTTTTYGTGGGAAAATGCTTTTCAGTATGCAGAGCTTATTAGAGAATTAAGGCCAAAGGATATAAACTGTTATGTACCGCAAGGTGCAGTACTCAGCTCCAAGGGCAGCACCACCAAAGCCAGTGGGGTTGTTTTTAATATGGGAGTTCTTACAAGTAAAATATTTGCCAAGACATTCCCATTTTTGCAGACCTTTGTCAATCAAAACACCTTCGGCTTCAACTTCTATAAGCAGGCACTAAGCGATTACCTTGGTAAAACTTGCAGCTACACTGAGGATACAAAAGTAGTGTTTGGAAAATAGAAATATGACATTCTTTATACTTTCTAGGAAAAAAATGCCCTCACATGCAGTAGTCAAACAGAAATCCGTGTTTAACAATGTCTTTGATGCTATTGTTTAACAATATCTTACATTTTGCAGATGGTGCCAGATCTAGTCTTTCTAAAGCATGTCAATTTGGTTTGTCTCTTCTAACAGGGCAGTCTTGCCCTCTTCCCTCCATCAACTGAGCAGACATGAAAATGAGGCAAAATTAAAATCCACTGTAACCTGAAAGAAGCCATCAACTGATGTGATATTAAACAGTTGGAAATATGGTCTCACAAATTTTGCAGAGGTAGCTTTGAGAAGTATCTTATTCTGTTAGCTCTATTTATGGAAGAAAGAGGATAAACCAGGTGAGCAATAGTGGTTTAAAGTACTATCCTTACAGCATACTTCAAGGGAGATGGTAGAAATTAGAATGCTTCTTAGTATTATTAAACAAAAATCAGAAAGAAAATTAGTGCCATATTTCTCCATAYGAGAAAAATAATTTGGTAACTAACAAACATGGGTAAAGTCTGATTTTTGTCAGTGCTACTTTCTGATATAACAGAAACAGACTTCAGTGACATTTTTGCTTGTTTAAAAATCAAGGCAATAARGACCTCAACACTCGATCCTGTATTTTATTTTCTAGGTACTTGGGGATGATTCTGCCATCTTTATGGTTCTTAAGTTATTATTTTGTTCTAAACATGCTTGTTAATTGTTAGCCAACAAGATGATTGCATACAGRATACTTAAGAGTGTTATTCACCTTTGGTAATGCTCATATCATTTTGTTTCTTAATGGGACTTAAGGCTACGCTTACGTGCTTTGTTCTGTGGATCTGGACCTTAAACTGGGTAGTAGTGACATGAAGAAGGCKTACCTAGAATAACAGAGTCTGAAACTAAGCTTGCAGAGACTTATGTGGGTGTCATTTATATACTGTGGCTTCCTACTGATTTTAGTGATGCTGATCAGAGCATGCAGTGTAAATTATAGGCATAAGCCTGTTTGGGTTACTGGTCGTACCCTTGTGAGCCAAGATGCATAAGTCATATGAAAGTTCACTAATTCTTACCCCAGGTATTAACTTAATCACAGATATGCATGTCGGTGAAATAGGTTTCTGTTATGGAAGGTATATTACTGATGTACACCCAGTTTGAAAAGTCTGCTGGTTTTTTGTAATTTTAGCAGCTGTCTCTTATTTTTAACTTACTGGGAATGCTGTAGGATTTGTTCATGTTTAACTTGGCCTCCTGAGTGTTCATGTTGGGCCACTGAAGCTCACTCAAAAATATTTGGAGTGGACCGTAAAAATAGGAATTAAAAGTGTGCTTGGTAGCCTCAGCTTCCTAGTACATGGAATTCCTTCACACAAGTGTATTTGACAGACCTGGAAATTGTTCGCAGCAGCAAGGACAGCAAGCACTTCTGTCGAGTCTTGTTTAGAAAGAGATCCATTATTTGAATGCAGGCTGAAACCAGTCTACAAAATGAAGTGCTCACTAAATAGGAAAGAAAACTTTAACCTACCAGACATATGCAAAAAGATAGCTTTGGGGAACCACGCACTACGTAGTTTTCATCTTAAATTAGTTCTTAGTAACAGACTCCACAAATCCACATTTTCCTTGCTTGGGCTGCCATATGTACTTACTGTGTGTTTTGACAACTTCAAGAATGAGTGGATATCGGAGGATCTTCCCATTGGAGGACCTAGAGCTCTGGGGTAGGAAACCCCAGTGAGCTGAGATCCAGCATTTCTCTCCTGCACAATGCCACCTCCTATGGAAACTGGCACGGCCATACCTTGAATCTGCAGAAATTGTCACTGAAAAACAAAGAGGTGATACTTCCATTACAGAAAGGACGTATAACACTGGGGTTGGTGCTCCTATCTTTCCCTTTTCCACATGGCATGAGTAGGATCTGACCTTCTTCCTTTAAAGCCATTAAAATATCCCTAGTGTATCTTAAAAAGCTTCAGGATAAAAGGCAAGTCAAATCCAATGTGGTTTAATACTTGTGAAACTCTGGAACTTCTTTTGGGTTCACTAAGCTTGTTTTAACTTGCAAAATATTTTTCCTTTAATTAAAACCCATATTTTCCAGCCAGGGTGATTCATTTTTATATTCAACTAAAGTGAGAGAGTGCTATGTGTTAGTATAATCTAAAACACATACACGAATGGGAACAGAGAACTGGACACTAAAAATGCCTTCAGAGACAAAAAAGCAAATTACTCATGAGTAAGCAAAGCAAAATAGTTSCTAAAAAAGGCAGAGCAAGACTAGACTACTCTTGCAACCAGATCACGAAGCAGAAGCACGAAGTAATTAACTTTCCTTAATAAGCAGTGTTGCTGCATTTGGGTGTTGGTATTCAATGAGAGGAAATTGTTATAGACTCACTGACTCTTATAGGCCCATGCAAGTTCACATCTGCTGAAAGYTTCTCCTGAAAATACTGGGCTCATTTCTGAAAGTTTTAGTTCTGGAAAGAGCTAAGTAAACCAATAGATTTCAGAGAAGAAGAAGAAGGAAAAAAAAAAAGAACTAAGGGATTGACTCACAAAGTTAAACAGTTAATGGCATGTTTAAGTTACACAGAACTGAAATGGAGCAATGTGATAAATTAAGAAGAAGGGAAAATCCTGCCAGAATACTCTTACTCAGAGAKGGAACAGGTTGTGGCATCCTGTCCTCTGGTTCATTCTCAGAGCTGAAACAGCTTCTTGCTCATATCCCAATTGCACTTGATTCTTCCCATTTCCATGCCTCACACCACAGAGTTCACACTTGACTCAGCTGTCTTCTCTGGCCTCCTTTTATAGGAACAGCAGAAGTAGGATTTGACTCCTGGTTAACTTTGTCAAAAATATCGTCATATGTATGCTAAATTTATTATTTTGTTTACCTGGATAACCAACAACTAAGTGAAACATGATAGGAAAAAATTCCTTTGGAAATGAAAAGAATTTTCTCAAGCAGTACATATTAAAGAGAGGAGATTTGTGACTGATCTGACTTACAGCTTTATGGCTTTTTTTTTTTTTTTATAATCTGAGTCAACTAGGAGTTTTCAGCTTTAAATCTTTTGCCACAGRGAACAGAGATTATCAGTAAACATGAGGGAAGATGATGGATTAAAAAAGCACTCAAGGTTACCCTGTGGAGATAGAAAAAGGATTCTGAAGATGACAATTAGACTGTTTTTGACAGCTTAGAGAAATCCACTTGGAGTGACAGATTTCTCACCATAAAAAGTCAGCTTAAGAGAGAGTAGGAGGTGAAAATTCAAAGACATATCTGCAGTCACAAATGTGTTAGTGTGGGAAACAATTGGGGAAGCTTTTGACAGCATTACATGGCTTTATAGCTATACTGACAAAACACTGCAAATCTGGCTAGTTAAACTTGTGTTTGACAGTGAGAGAAAAAATGTTATGCAATATGCTTCAGCTAGGAGAAGGGCAGAAACCTTGACTATCTATTCTAAATATGCTGCTATACACTTAAGCTTGCATTCACCTTAAATCAGAGGAACAAAACAGAAACAGAAGGAAATTACATTTGTTAGGGAAGATTTGCCTTGGACACTGCACAAGGAAGGGTCAAGAGTATCCTGTAGGGTACTTGGTTCAGTGATTTTTAAATTTTCGAGCCCGGCAGACCACTGCTAGCTCTTAGAATCTCTTGCAGACCACAGTGTACTCTTACCATCAGTCTTTTAACTATTATTTTTTACTGATTAATGAATTTCAGTGCAGGAAGTACCCAGAGAGGCATGCAAACTACAGCTGGGCCACTGTCTGGAAACCTTTGCTTTGTTTCACCAGTTGCCTGCGGGAATTCTTACTGATGCTCCTTTCTAAACAAAAGAGGTTACCATGGACTAAAATGATAACGTCTCTACTAGTGGAGCTAAGCAGTCTTCCTTCACCATCTTTCTGCCTACTGCCAAACCACCAAGATGTCCTTGTTGACTTTAAAAACTTATTTAGAAATCCAAATCTGGATGGGGAAAAAAACAGTATGGGATAGGAAAGTAAAGTCAACATTAGGTAAGGAAACAGCATTAGAGTTACTTAGCTTGCATTAGGCTTACACTTATTTATTATAGGTAAATTAATTCTGGGCTGGAAAGAAGAGGAAACCTATATTCAGTTGCTGGGTTCCTTTACCTAATTGCATCTGCACACTGACAAACACACTTAAAGAAATCCAAACAAGTTGCTTTTAAGGCAAAACTTTTTTCCATGGCAGTGAGTATCCAAAACAGTTCAAGCAGTTGCTGTTAGATTTTGAGATTGCATTTTGATATTACAATACATTAATCATAAGGAATCAAGAGGTCTCAGGTCAGCTTTCCTGTGTCACAATGTCTAACAATTGATCAGAGCACCTTTAGGTGCAACTGCAACTTCTCCAACACAAATGCTTGATTTGGAAGTTTTTTCTAGACATGATCAGACAACACTCCTGAGGCTGGTTACAAGATCTGCTCTGGTTGCCAACTGGCTGCTTGGTCCTCCTCATTTCTAGGAGTACAGGAGCTGTAGGAGGCTACTTTCTGCTCCTCTCCTCTCCTCCAAAGATGATCAGGAACAGGACTTCCAAAACTATGTGTGATCAGTCACATGGGGGAAATGGAATCCATTTCTTTGTTACCAGAATTACTGTTGCACTGAAGTCCTTGCACTGTGATGAGGCAATTAGGTTTTCTCCAACAGAAAGAGTCCTGTTTATGGTTCTCCTATTTGCTGTTTCTCAGCTCTGAAGAATCAACTTCCCTGTGCAGAGTTGTAATTTATGGTCAGCACATAACATTTTGTCTCTTCTGAGAAGTTGACTTAGACTTGTCCAAATGCTCAGCTGTTCCCTAAATGTTTATGTTTCTTGCAACAGAAATGGTCACAGACACAGAGTATGCAATGCACATCTACAATATTTTGCTTTACCATGCCATTCCAGTGGAGCTATTAAGTTATAGAACTTGCTTGACACAGCATAATTAGTAATCTTGCTCATATATTTTGCTTCACTTTACTGCTAAGAAAGCTAACAGTGCAAAAACGATTATTTTTTCTGGAAGAAATAACAACTTTGAATCCCAAGTCTCTCATCATCTGCACTGTACATGGATAATATGGCAGCTCCACAATTGTTTTCCTGCTGGGATCTTATGTTGGCTGGATGCCCGATTGCTTCTCTCTAGCTGTTTGAGTGTGTGTAGATTTAAACTTTTAAAAAAAGGAGAATAAAGAAAAAAAAAAGAAACTGTTCACTTTCAAAGCTTAGGGCCAGATGTTGTCAGGTCCCATTCAGGAACTTCTGCAGGGCAGAGATGAAGGCAATGCAAAGAGCTGTCTCGTTGCTCACATTGGCTTGTGGAAGTGCTAACTGGAATCATGTTCTTTTCTCCCCCTAGAAATAATCATCTGATCCAGTTTAGCACCAGCCCTAATCTCCCAATGAGGGGAGCAGCTGGGTGGAGCTTCAGTTATGCCTCTGCCTCTGTGCTGGCTAGTACCGTTAGGAGAGACTGACCATGTGTTTTAGCATTTTCAAAGCTAACACAGGCAAATTCCCATTGTGAAGTCACTTGTAATTTTGGGAATGATTCTTTTAGGCCCTTTTCTGCAACCAGAATCCTCTTTGTCATCTCCCCTTCCCTAGCACAACCCTTAACTGAAATCCAAGGTTTTACCCAAAAGGTTGATTGAAAAATCATCAGCATTAGGAAAACAGACCATCATGAAACACTTCTTAATTACTTTCTTGATACAGTTCATTAAGGGAGGCCAAAGAAGACCCACATGGCAAAGGACAAAGAAGGCACATTCTCTTGAAATAATGCATGTAGTGAGCATTTCAGGGGCCACACTGTTGGCATACACAGTTCAGGATGGATACAGCCCTGATCTGAAATGGAGAGCTCTTCATGGGTGCTCTTGGCTCCCTCCGGTAAATATGCACCCCTAAGCGGAAGATTCCTTGCATGTGAGAACAGCTGCTTGCAAATTTAGTTGAAAATGCAGCTTTAAGTCTATAGATGTAAAAAGCAAAGACTTTGTTCATGTCAAGAATCTGCTGAACACTGTGTTATCCATCTGCCCATGTGTAATTTAATCTGGCACCATTTCCAGTGATGTCATCCCTGGAACGTCCAGCCCTGTGGAGAGATATTCACAGGGATGGAGTTGCTGTGTGAGGCAGAGAGATTAGCAGATGTGGTAATTCACTCTTGGAACTGGGTTCATATCAAATTGCACATTTGAGTAAAGAAAGT
Source organism: Apteryx rowi (assembly GCF_003343035.1). NCBI lineage: Eukaryota > Metazoa > Chordata > Aves > Apterygiformes > Apterygidae > Apteryx > Apteryx rowi. The sequence goes on from NW_020450711.1 coordinate 577,498, forward strand.
TTCTGTTCTTTAAACTATGTATTTTTGAAACAGACATATGTTCAAGAGACAGGTAGGTGAGGAATTCTATGGCCAGTTCTTCTGGCCGAAAACTATAGTTTTAAGGAAGAAGTGTTCTGTTATGTCATTTCATTCCATTTTATTTCTTGGCAGCTGGATTTGCAACTGTGGGATAAGGGGTGACTGGCAAATCCTGTTTCATGTTGATAAAATTCTGTTGTATTATGAGTTTCCTGCCCACCCCCAGCCCTCCACCCCAGTTAAGAAAAAATGTGGTGAGATTTAATAATGTGTAGTTAGGTGGCATGGTCATTGCTCAAGAGACGATGAGTGATGATGACAGCCTGCCTCTTAGTCAGAATCTTCCTGCTAAGTAATGGTCCTGCTGTGATGGATTTGAGTAATCTTGAATGTAATATTGTTTGCAAAGAAGTTTGTATGGGTTAAATTGCTAAGGCTAGAGCTTCACTGCAGACCCAGTTCTGATATCTTTACAAGCACTGTCTCATGCTTTGTCCTGTGAGATACCCTACTGAAGACAAAAACATCAAAGCAGAGTCAGGTAGTAGTCAGTACAGACAAGAATGTTACAATCGTGTTTTGTAACTAAAACACAGCCAGATGCCTTTGGTCACTCAACCTTTACAGCACAATTAAATCTGCACAGGAACTGTATGTGAAGAAAGTATAGCTTCTGCTTTGGGACCTGTGGAATAGCTCAGCTTTTTGAAGCTGGGAACACGCACAGTGCAAAGCACAGTTTATCTGCTACTACCTGGCAGCTTCTTTGAGAATCTCTTCTTAATATATGCTCTTCCCAGCATGACTCAGAAATTACTAATCATGGGTATGTGTTTCCATGACCCCTCCCACACATTCCCACCAGGATAAATACAGCTGCAGATACTGGCCAGCTATCTACTTTTTTCTCCTGGGGCTTAGCTACAAATTATAGCTGCCACTTTCTGACAGAAGGTGTATGAAAAGAGCAGTAGACTCTCTGCAACTAGGCAGCAGAGAACCATTAGGATATCAGCACTCAGCAGCTAGGATTTGGTTCCCTTTGTGAGCGCCACCATGTAGCAGCAGCTAGATAAAACAAATACCGCATGATAAAAAACGCAGCCTTTTTCCACCATCCTCTAACTTCAACAAGGAGTCATACTATCCATGCTTTGGTTTTATGAATAATAGCCACTACATATTTCTTACTCACGGACAACATCATACAAATTATTTCTCTTGTAGACAAATTCTTAAAAGGAGACTCCTAAATCAGTTCATTCAATCCATGCAAAACATTAGGTTCTCCCATTATATTAATTTGATGCTATCAGCATCAATGAAGAAATCCCATTACTTTTAGCCACTCTTATCCAGGTCACTGAATGGAACTTGTTATTTGCCAGAGCAGCTTACGTTATATGCCTGAAACCTAACACTGTAAATGAGGTCAAATAGGAAACATTGTAGGGGCTTTTTTTTTCTGGCAAGAGCCTTCACAGATGAGCTTGAATAATTATTTTCATTTTGTGAAGGACTCTACAGAATACACTGGGTTTGGAAGTGCTTTCCACGGAATGGATTCTTAAAGGCATACTCTAAACTCACTAGCAAGGACTCACACACTCTCTTCCCTAGTTAAGTTTATGTCCCAAGTGGAGCATACCCTAGCAGTCATCTGGCCTGTGCACCCAGATTAACTTTCATAGACTTCAGTGTGTGGAGTGCAAAGAGAGAATTTAGGAAAAATTGAGGCACGTCTCTAGACCTATGTGTTTAAAAGCACTTCTGGCTCTGTACAGACAAAGCAGAAGTCTTGTTCACAGAGCACCCTCTTAAAAGCCAGGCCTCATGCTGAAGCTGTCTAACAAAATTGATTCACAATGCAACACCAGGACAATCTCAAAGAAAAGCTCCCTTTCCAGATTTTTACTGAGGGCTTCACGGCCACAGATATCCTGTGGGCTGTACTTTGGGATTTCCTGCACTATTTGACAATTATGCAGCAAACTTATAGTCATTACTCATTCATACAACCTCCCTAACCTCTTGAAATCTGTAAATTACACTGGATGAAGGAACATAACCCTCACCATAGTAAAAGAGATTAATAGCTCCCTTCATCAGTTAAGCTGTCTCCCACAGCAAATGATGGCAGATAATGTAGGGAACAATATCAAAAGCAATGAAAAACACCTTAGTAATTATATTATACAACAGTAATATGTTTCTTCCTGACTTCATCTGATGATTGCTTAATTTCTGGAATCTGCGCTGACTTGATTACATGGAAGCAATAAGCATATCTACTCTGCATGCAAATATCTAGTTGCCACGCATGTAGATTTGCAGACTGAAGTTAGCATTAAGTTCACCTCTAGGTTCTGGTAGAAGCATAATCAAAGTAAGAAACTCCTAAGTGCTTAGCCAGGCTTACAATCAAGCACTAACTGTGAGGTCTATACTGAAACCGTACATGCCACCATGTCTACTTGAAAAATTAGCTCAAGGACACATTTGAGCTGTCCCTCAGAAGAAACATAAATGAGTATTACTCATGTAATTATGCTTAAAACTCAGTTGAGATCTTGCAAAAGTCCCATTGCCTATCTCTTAATCTTGCTCAGAAAAGAGAACTGTCAACAAATTATACTGGATTTCCTATGTACTATGCATAAAAACAATGATTTTCAATGATTGGCTGTTAAATAAAAAAGTTTTAAGATCTTTGAGTCAATCCTCCTTAAAAAGGAGGATTGTCAGCTACAGCCAGAGCATTCACTGAACAGAAGTGGATAATCTCAATATGTTTCTACAACAGATCTAGACAGCATCAAGATTTGTTTTTAGTAAAAACTGGATTTCCATCAGAAAATACCAATTCATTCAAATTTATCAAGGAATCTGAACCTACAGCTTTGGATTACTTATCAACACCTGAAATAGTAAGAGAAACCTACTGCAGAACAGCTAAAGGATCAACTAGCATGTATTTACCGTTGGATGCTGTCCATGCATTGGCATGAACCTTTGTGGACTGGATCCATCTGTTCTGGGATCCTTTAAGACAGCGGTGCAAAGCAGTTGAATCATAACCTGGAAGCCAAGGAAGAGTGTATTTTGCTGAAAACCAGCTGATTTTTTGTCAGCATTACATTTGCAATTGTTTCTGCAGTGATTTTACTGTAAACGTTCTGTCTTATAAAACTTTCTCATAACAACAATTTTAGGAAAAGTTTATATATATTTATGTGCTACATATGCAACATACTTATAATTATAAATGCTCTAGAGCCTGTTCATCCTTTGTCGCAGTGCTACCCAACAGCTTAGGTTGAGAAGTTAAAGTTTAAAGGATGTAGAAGTTATGCCCCCCTGTGAATGTCTGACACTGGGGACCCTTCCCCATGCCCTTGACACTGTCCTCTTCATTATTAGGAATGAAGCCACTTGCTCCATTCCTGGTCACAACATGTTTGATGGCATGACCTAATGCAAGGCCAGAACCTACAGTCCTGCTTGGTGCTACAATAGTAGCACTGGGCAAATTCCCCAGTCCACATTTTGCTTGGGGGAAATAGGGAAAAATATTCTCTCTCAGACTGTATACAAGATAAAACAGGCATCCAGAGATATTCTTTGGAAATTTGAGACAGTGCAGGGTTGTCCTAGCCAGACTGGAATGCCTGGACTCCTCGTCAAAAGTGACAATTTATGCAAGCCTTACACAAACAAAAATAGAAACATTAATAAAACATAACATCCATAATATCATTATTACAGCTCACCAAAAAGGGAAACTTTCCAAATAACAGAGCAGTACCAGCACAAAATGATACCTCATTTTTGTCTCAAGAAAACTGAATTCCAGTTTCCAGCTAACAGGGTTTTACCACAACCAACAAAAGTTACTTGAAGTCATTATGGCTAATCAAAAATATGATGTAATATGCACTTCAAATGTTCATAATTACATGGTAGTCAATGAACAGAGAACAAAAAATGCAGATGTTTTAAATCTGTTGTATCTTTACACTACAGTGTTTGCTTTCCATACTTTTTAAAGATAAAAAAAACCCTTACTGATAATCATTCATTTCAAGTGTAGTTGCAGTCAGAATAATGAGTTAAAAAAAACAAAAATGGGTTCAACATTTGTTTTCCACAAAGACTCCCATACTAAGCATAATTGGATTAGAAAAAGATGGCAAATGAGACACAATGCAATATGGCAATTTAACTATATACATTAGAGTTCTCATTTTATGGTGCTGATAGAGTGCCTTATTTTAGAATACTATATGAATGAAAAATCATTCAATCAATTTGACAATTTGAAATTTTAATCTATGAATCCAAACAAAGCCTTTTGATGACAATATACTAACAGAGCCGTCATCTCTGAGAAAACCCTCTGAATTCTGATCAATATTTAAAGGTGATTCAAAYGGTTTGTTTTATAGAGGCTTTGAATAGAAACCTGTAAACAAAACTACAGCTCACAGCAAATTGTTAGGGTACAACAAAAGTGACTGTATAATGGAAATGATAACTAGCCCCAGGAAGAATATGAAAGATTTGCTTGTTTGTTTGTTTTAATAAAAGCTTCTAGATCAATGCTGGCATGATGTATGATTAAGAAAATAAAAACATATTCAGAACGAATATCTATTTTTCTTTCTTATACTCTAAATCATTGCTGTTCACTCATCACTTGCTGACATGACTTCTACCCTAGCAAAGTGTTGACCAGTTCAGAATCTGATAATCCAAATGTCCCTGAGTATGTACTGTGTTCACCTTGGGGACTTCTTTTCATATATCTTTCAGTCAAAATGCCTCTGTTAGTTGATCTCATCTGTTCCTATAACGAAGTGGTGGAATGAATGGAGTGAGATTAGGGAAAACTTTTCAAAAGGTGTGGAAAAATGCCCATTTACACTTTGTGTGTTGTGATAATTCTTTCTTTAGAGTCTCTGTGGCATTGGTCCAGCAAAATTTTAAATGTGTCAGCATTATGCTGAGAAATCCCAATATAACAGCCCAAGATGAGCTTGATCCAGTGTGGAGAAACAGAAAAAACTGGTGACAGAGATCCCAGACTTCCACCCACAACTGAGACAACCATTCCGCATTTTTAAAAACCGTACCAAAGTATGACAGTCAACATTTCCTGGAAAATGTTCATCTTTGTAATATGATAATCTCCAGAGCTCCCAGTTCTGTGCTACCCTTTTACGCAAACATGCCAGCTGCAAGCATCATCCACTCAGAAATAATGTATTATGTTAGATCAAACTCTCTCAGGATAACAGTTCATGGGAGCATATTCTCTCTTCTTCCTTGGTTGTGCTTTCTTCATGGATACCTAATACTACCTCTGCTGGCTTCATGGGAATCCTGTGGTAATTCTGAGTCTTCCAAACTCTCCTGGTATGCCAACAAGAACTGCAGTTCAGACCTCTTCAATCTTCCTCATTCTTCTGCTGCCTTACCCTTGTTTTGAATGAGGAATCAGCACTAGCATCTATTCTGGCTACCTCCAGTCATGCCATGGCAGCAACCTGGGTCCAACTCTATCCCACAGGAGCAGCAGATCTGCGCTGGGGGGTTGTGCTAAGGCTCAGGTGACTGTACTACCAAAGTCAGTACACTAATAAGGAGAGGGTAAGAGCAAAGTAAAATGGTAGCAAACTTCTTTGGTTTAGTGTCATAATGACATAGGCAATGTCATTCTTCTTACACCAAATCTTGACAAAAGGTCCAAAATGTACAGCATAAGTTAATAATAGCTTTTCTGTGAGATAAATGCTGACTGTCATGAAGAGCTGACCTCAGGCTATCATGAAAGTAGCACTTGAAATACTGCAGAAATTCTTTATTTTCAAAACACAAACTAAACAGAATATACCAGATACTTATGGGTAGTAACTGAATAGTTACTCCTGCAAGGACAAACCCATGTATGGTATGCTTTCTAAGCAGCTCAAAGAAAATAAGCAATGTATCACGTGCCATTATGCGAATCCTGCTGACATAATAGGAGCCACACAGAGATATGTAAGAGTTAAACACTTGAATATTAGAATCAAATTCAAATACAATGAGATGAGTTAATCATAAGATTTAAGCCATACAAAATTGGAGGAGTTCCTGCCAAAAGTTTTTATTCAAATCATTAACACTAAACACCACATAAGGCATATAAGGTGCTGTTACACAGTGGTTAAGAAAAGTGTCAGTTTTGAAGACATTCTGTAAAACCTCTCTCACCAGGTAGACAGCTGAAGAGAAATTCCTTTCAGGACAACAGAGAGGAGCTGTGGGAATTCAGGTTGTTTGCAAAAAGGATAATTCTGCTACATGAGATAAATGGAAGACTTTTTAAGGATGGGTTTCTTTTCTGTTGAGGAGGTAGAATTTTCAACTTTAGCTGAATTATATTTTTCAAGTGTTTGGCAGAGCCGACTAGGCCAAATATCTACTACACTGCTGTTGATAAACAAGCAACCCTACAAAAAATGGTGGGATGGAAAGAGAAAGGTGGAGGGGGGTGGTTTGTTTTTCTCCTTATGTCTGATAATGAGTTTTGTCTTCCCAAGCTATTTGTGGTCAGTTTGTTCACTACTTTATTTAGCCAAAGGTGATTTTTCAAGTTTTCATAGCATCATGTTCTATCTCCTCTGAACATAGGTTATGATACAAAGGGAACCTGGACAAGCATTTTAGTAAGGAAATCTAAAAGATCAGGCTCTCAATAATAAGATAATTTACTCTCAGTTTTTATTGGCACTGCTACACATCTATATACGTGCAGGTATATGCATATGTGGACATACCTGAATATGCTAACTCAGCAATTACTACTCCCTCTATTATAGATCTTTACACAAATCTTCCTGAATTAATAGGAGCCACATAGATACCTAAGAACTAAACAATTGATTATTAGAGCCACCTTCAAATACAATGAGATGAGTTAGCTGTAAAGCTTTAGCCACAGGAAATCAGAGGAGTTCCTGGCTGACATAAGTTTTCATTCAGATCATTAACATTATTTTAATTTACCATACCAAGTACTAAAAAGAAAACTAGTATCCATATGGGGCAAGAGCAAAAAATCCTATTTTGCTTTCCCAGATCAAGTCAGTGAAAAACTCCAGCCATTAACCCAGTGAGACATGTCAGGTTTTTTTATGGTTGTATGGTTGAATATACAGAATGCTGCTTTTAACAAGAAATGGGAGAAAATAAAATGCTCTAGCTAGCAGATGCTTAAGTTTGAGAAGTCTTCTGCAGTGTAGATAAGAACAGTGACAGACATGCACTTGATATTTACAATTTTCCACTTTTATGTGGGAACTTTTGACTTTGTGACATTTGAGTCTGTTACTGTGAAATGGATTCAGATGTTGCAAAAATGCACCAAATTTTCCAGAGCATAAAACTAATGGTCTCTAGGGTAGAAAGCTGCTATTTTTGTTACACAAAATAAATCAAAATCAATGTTAGACTGGCAATAAATAAAATTACAGTCATAAATAGTCTGTTGCCTTTGTTAGGTTTTATGCCATGTTTTGTAYGAGAAGTTCAAACCACAGTGTTCTGAAAATCTTTCTCATGTAAATTACTTCACTCAACAGTGAAAAAAACATTGGAATGAACCTATACCGATCTGCTCTTCTGGAACTTAAATCCATTCAGTGCAAGGGAGGAAACTTGGTGTAATTGGCATAGTTTCTTCTGGGCATGATTTTTAGTGGGTCAGAGAATATTTGTAGCATCACATCTTGAAGGCCATATGTTTTTAAGAGATTAGTTTATTCAGCAGAAAGGTCTGCTGGCCATGAGAGTCCAAAATGAAAATAAACCTGTCAGCTTCCATGCCCCAGTGCTGAAGACCTGAATGGAAAGCAGAGATGTTTTTCCTTAGGCAATGTCAGATTTTTGTTCTTTTTAAACATCCACTCCATGGCTGCAAAATTGATGTGTTCTGCAGTCACAAGACTTTTACTCTAGGATGTGAGTGACTAGGGACAGACAGAGTTCAATAGCAGTCTCTTTAATGTTCTGTGCCCTTTACAATTCCATAACAAATAAATTTAGACCCCAAAGTCAGTGGGGATAGTTTGCAAAGAAAAGGAGGATCTCTGCCTTTATCCTAATCTGTTAGGATTGGCATCAGTTTTAGCCTGTACTATAAATGACATACTTCAATTCCCTCTTTTAAGGTCAGATAAAAGACATTTGGCCTCTCTCCATTTATCACCTTAGGAGTATATAACCCTCCCAGTCTGAACTCTCAAATCAGCCTCACGAAAAAGCAAATACAAAAACAAGACCCCCAAAAATCTTCAGGCCGTGTAAAAGTCTTGCAAAGAACTGAAAATCTTTCACAACCCTTTCCCATTAGAGGACTGACACTCTGTCCCACATATGTAGAAATCTCCCTACAACAGGACTGGTTGAAGAAAGKCAGTGCTCCTCCACAAAGTCATTTGAATGAGGCTGTGTAGCGGCAAGTCTCAGCAGTTTCTTTCCTCCCTTTTCTGCATCCTCTTTCTCAGTAAAATTTATCACAAATTCTTAACTCATTCCAGGTGAGGGAACAAGCACTGATGAAGATAAATCCATGGAGAGCAAATAGGCTAATGGAGCAAGAAATGACTACAAGGAGAATTGAGAGTTTATGTCTGGTTTAGAGTTGCTTGGTGAAGTATGGAACAGCATTTTCTTGTAAGCCACCTGTTTACCCTAGCAAAGCTAGGGTTCAAGGGAGACATCTTGAATGACCAAGTTTTAAAAATTAAAACAGGTAGAGCTCAGTCAGCACAAAACACCATATTCCACCTTCAAATTCTTGCTGGAGCATACTGCCAGCCTAGTATCACCTAGTGGTGTGAAGTCCTTTCCCTTGGTGGGACCTTCTGCCAAGAGGCAGGTTTTACATCAAAAGCAGAACTAGCKTGTCTCAGATTATCACTTCTCTCTCCTCCATTATGCATGAACAAATCTTTCATACTCTCCCTCTCTCAAGTAATGCAGACATCTAAGCTCTAGTTGCCCTCTTCCCCAGAGAGCAGAAACCTCTCCCTCCTATCAGTTTCTGCAACACGCATCAGGCTGATGGGTCACATTAACTTCATGAATAGTTCTGCTTAGTTTTCTGTTCTAACATACCACTATATACCAAACTCTAGCTCAAAGGGCATGTCTACAAGATTTTTGCAGGCCAGTGAAAGTTTGTTCTGCCCATACCCTGAAGCCAGACAAAAGCCATGTAGCTGCAATTAACTTGGTGTCAAGTCCAAGTTAAGAAGTCCTGTTGAGAGGGTGAAGTACCTTACCTTGGAGATGGTGTCACCTTACACAGATGTGTGACTTCAGTCTGCCTACAAAAGCCTGCACAGATAGAGCTTGCATAGATTTTTCTCTCATGATCATACCTGAACTCATTTTTCCATGGTTTATAATATGGATAAACTGGGCTGATTTTCATAGATGGTTTTGACCCCAATGTTTCCACAGATGGTACTCAGAAACACAAAGATTTAATCTTTGCGTTTGTAGGCCCATTTAAGATCTTTACACATGTATCTGTCTTTTGAGTGTCCTTGTAAATGCTATTGCCTTCTGGACCTTGGAAGAGCAGTAGAAGCAAGTCAACTTCAGCTCATGAAGAGACATAAATTCTACTCTCAGATATCTTCCGACTGCCAAGGGACTTCTTTTCTTAAGTCTGATTTTGCCAAACCTAAGCTCCCACTGCTGGAGAAATTCACTCACATTCTTTACATTCAAAGTGGAGTTTAAGCAAGCCACTTCTAGATGAGGTCAATAGTTAGTCTGCAGCTATGTGCATAGTTTGCCACTCCTGAATGAAGCAAGTAAAAGAAGAAGTCTACTAACCTGCTATTGTAGGCCAAATAAAGTCTTGACACACTGGGGAGGGGAGTTCAATAGACAAAAATGATTACAGTGCTTAAGAGACTTAATAGAATATATTGGTCAGAATCATCCTGCTTCCATTTTTATCCCCAATGGTTTTGCACAAATCTGTTAGAACAGAATTAAATTCATACAGACTAAGTGGTGACTGAAGCTGTAGTGGAGATAACTGCCCACAAAGAAAAAAAAAAAAGTAAAAATTAAAGCCTTATGGGGAAACTGTAATTACATTTCAAGCTGAGCACCTTCATTTCCAGCAAAATATCTGCTGTGTCTCACAACTTTGGAAAGGTTTTCTGATGACAGAATGGATTGTTTTTCCTGTTGCACTCTCTCTTTCAGTCTGTCTACAAGCAGTCGTTGAAATAGATTTAAATGTACAAATGGTATTTTGAATGGAGTCTGGAAACTGTAACACATCAGAAATGACATAGAAAAAATTCTTTAAAAAGGGAAGGAATGCAAGATGGAGCAAGCAAGCATGCCAGTTGCAAGAAGAACTGAAAAGCTCCTTCTGGTGTTTGGTGTAACGCAAATTTAGTTCTCTCTAAAACTTCAGTAGGCATTTACGCCCACTGTTTATCGTATATTACCCATTAGTATTTTTTCAGTAACAGTGATGTACATGTACCTGGTACACATGTCTTCCTGTACATGAAGAGATTTCGCAGAAAGCAAACACAAGTCTTCAGTCAAAACACTTTCCGACTTACTTCAACTGATACACACTTAAGGGTGGAGGCTTTTTGTCCTTGAATATATCAGTCATTCAGTTTAGCAAACTGAATGATCATATTTCACCACTACCTCCAAAAATGGTCCACCTGAATATGTGTATGATGTGCTTCTCTAATGTCTTAAAGTATTGCAGGATAAATCTATTCCTCACCTCCCCCTACAGCCCTCTTCCACCAATTCTTAAGAATTATGCAGGTACCCCAGGAATTTAAGGGGATTTTACTCCTCCAACAAGACCAACTCTTTCTTACAATGYGGCTCCAAAACTTCCTTGTCTCATTGGGAGCTGTACCTGTCTTAGCTTTGTATCAGCTGCTTTGAAGACAACATCACAGAAACTTCATGTCTGATGTCAAAACTATCAACTGGAGGTGAGTATATTTTCTTTGTTTCCTATCTGGATGAATGATAACATTGTCATCTCCTTGGTTACTTGGGTTTGGAGGAATGTCAGGCTTCCTTACACAGACCAAATAGCTTTGGGGACAGTATATAATTCAAACTTGTTATGCCTTTCCATAGAGAAAACTAACAAGTAATTTTCATCCAAATTAGTTAATGAAGGCTTCTATTAAAGAGACACTATCATACAGACTTTGTACTAGCTTTTATTAAACTATCTCATGAGCCTTAGAGAAGTAGACTAGGAGAACTGATTTCTTGGAGAGAACAGGGAGCATTAACCCTGGCACTTTTAGCTTCTTGAATAAGGAGCAAAGGCTGAGTCTATGATCAAAGAAGCCTTCAGAGGGCTCTGAGGGCTCTGTAACTGAAATTAGGTTGACTACTTAGGTTGCCTAAGTTCCTCATGGAGGTACTTAAGTTATGTACTGAAAAATCAGAGACTGTGGACAACAAAGGTTTGGACAGACAACACTCAGTAGAGAAGGGCTGCCTGAAAAAATAAGATCCTAGCCAGAACCTCATTCACTGGATCCTCACCAACAAGACTACAGAGGGGAGAAAGTGAGGAGCTTATGTGATGAAAATTAAAAACATCAGTATATTCAAAAGGAAAAAAAGGCATACCCAGTTTCCTCAGCAGCTCTGTCCTCACTGCAGATATGGTGTTAGTAAAGAACTCTAAAATAAAGCAATTACATTTGCCACAAGGGGACACTGAACTGTTTCAGTGCAATTGTTCTTACTTTTCCTCCTGAGGTACATTGCTGATAAAGTAACCATAACATACTAATTAATCAAAGTTAATGACATTTCCATAAACAAGAGTAGCAATGGGTTAAGCTTTGACAAACAGTGTGCTAGCGTATTGTAAACTGGCATGTCTGGCTGCTGAAGAAGTCTGCCCTGGAAATGCACATGGACCCTAACACACTGCCTTGGTAACTGTTACAGGCAGGATGGTCTTCATATCATTTCAAGCCTTTGTATAAACAGCATATGCACCTGCACCCCTCAAACCTAGGGCAAATAGCTGAACATCATTTTTCATCATTCATGCACTTCCCCAGAAGTTTAAAATTGCTTCTGCTTTCTCCTTAGACAGATGCTCTGGAATACTTGGTCTTTTAAAGGTTTCAGTTATATCCAGCATTATTAATTTGACATAGTTATAATGCAAGAGGTGTTCTCGTAAAAGAGGAAGATCCACATTAAAGTGACCTACTCACTCCTACATTTCTTTCATCAAACACAATGTTTGGCTCATTTGCCTATGAAACAGCTGAACAGGAGCATATTAAAAAAAAAAGTTTCCAGCAGACTGTCTTGAGTCAGTTATATCACAGGCTACACAGATCTGTTTCAAGGGTTCCCTCTTTCATTTGCAATTCATCAAGAATGTTGGAACCTTGACAGAGTGCTTGAGTTGGAATTTCAGGTACCTTATCCCTGCACAAATCTCCCTACCATTAAAAGAAGAAAATGCATAAAAAACACTTTGCTCCCAAAGCGCCTTAAAAACAAAACAAAACAAAACAAAACAAAACAAAACAAAACAAAACAAAACAAAACAAAATGCAACATTAATTAGACACATTTCCCTTCTACTCTAAACTAACTCAATTAGAATGGAATGGAAGAACACCTGGGACAGGTTTATGATGGCTGTGAGGTACTGTTTGTAATATATATATATATATATATATATATATATATATATAGTGTATGAAATGAAAATCAGACATCCATGAAATTCTCGTCTGCTGTTGATTTTTAGCTATTTGGAAGTGTCTCCTTTCTCTGCCCCAGAAGTGACAGAGACTAGCTCACTCTCTCTTTCAGGAGAGAAGAAATACTTCTTTCCCTGCCTCTTCCTTGCTCCCCAGGGAAGAGAGGACAATATGCCACCAGCATTACCGCTCCATGTGCTTGCTAATCCTTCTCCTCTTTCCCTCATGACAACAGTGGAGCGAACTTGACATTCTTGGATCTAGTGTTATATTTAGGTTCTAAAAAGACTTGGTAAAGCACTGAAGAAATAAAACATTAATTCCCTTACGAGACCCATGCATAGGTGCAGAATGCASCATGTTTGAGGCCTCATACATCATGGTGTTGACATGTCCGAAGTGAAAAAAAAGTTTTTAAACTTCCAAAACTTTAATGCTGTTTTATAAGTTGCAGTTATTCAGGAAATGCTCATTTTCAAGAATCCAGATTCCCTGCTTCAGTCTCTTTTCTTGATCAAACTACAGACAAGGACAGCCAGGCTTTGTCAATGATTTTGTATTTCAAAGCTCTACTGGCATACTCAAAGTTGTCTATCTAAAGAATGGCCTTTCTTTAATCTGTACCACAGCAAAAACTGAGCCAGAGCTGGAGAACAAGGTTCTTTTGGGATATATGTTGGCCTCTTCTTACTGAGGAAGCACATTTGAAACTACTCATACACTACCAGTCATAATTATTTATTTAAAATAGTGCACATTCTATTTTTAATCCAATTTTATACTGCATTGTTTGGAACAGAATAGACATTTTAATTTAGTAAAGAAAAAAGGCTATATGACAAAACTCCAAGTACTAGTTTAATCTGAAGAGGAAACCAATACAGACCAGTCCAAATCCAATCATTAAATAATGGAAAATGGCAGAACAGGAACCCCAGATTATAGAGTGCTTAAAATAAAATCCAAATCATGCCAGCTTAAAAAAAAAATCTCTATTTTAAGGGGCCTTTAATATTAAATAGTTGTATCTTCCAAACAGTTAATAATAAGAAAAACAATTTTATTCCAACATACTTCAAATGAAATACCCTAGAGTTCTTTTCTTTTGCATTCCAGATATTAATTCTGTTCTGCTATTTAGCATTTCAAATTGTTTCCATAGACATTTATTATACATTAATGCTACAGACTACATACAAATCAGGTTTTAAAAAAAGCTGCTGAGAGGTAATATAATGCCTTTTTTGCTTGGTTTTGGAACTGGATATTATACTGAAGTTGAACGCTATTTACGTAATTAACTTGAAAACAGATTGGGTACCATTTCTATAAGCCAGCCATGAACAGTACCTGTTAATGTTGCTAAAAAAGTATATTATTGTAAAAGCTGCAAGGAAGGCCTTTAGAAGAGCAGGTTAGTAAAAGCATATAAGCATTTGGGGGTATTTTTGATAGGAAAGCTGTACCGCTTACAATCATGTAACACACCCAAAGTTCCAAATAAAATCCCTTTATTAAGACTTTCTTTTCAAAAGGCCCTGAAAACTCCATATCTCTTGAAACAATAAGGGAAACCATATGTGTACTAAGTCTTAATTTATTGCTATGTTAAATGAATTGCTTCCATACAACTTTCCTAACATTAAGATGTAAATGGGTAAAGTAAAAGGTGGAAGCTGAAAATATTGCAGAAGAATTTGCTCCCAAAGCAAGAATCTGAGATGCATTCTCACCACCTGTGAGATATTAGTAGCAAGTTGTGAATAGATCTGATAAAAYTAGTATGTCTTGGTAGGATAACGCAGCTGTTGCAAAGTAACTTTTGGCTTACACATAAGGCTTATTCATAATCTATTTTTATGATTTTCAAACTCCAGCAAAACAAAAAGGACCACTACCTAATTGTTACCATACTGTTGATTCAAAAGCTATTTGCAGCGCACTGAGGGAGTAATTCCCATTTCCCACCTCTCCCTCTGCAGCCTTCCTCCCTCCAACCCTTGAGTGCTTCTAGTTATAGCATTCAGTTTCTAAAATTAAATTTGGGTCCATCTTAAAACTCATAGTTAAAAGAATTCAGATAAACGAAATGCCATTTAAAAAATCCTGCATCTATGGCATCCCTTTCCTGTGCTGTCCCTTTCCTTGACTCTAACAGAGTATAGCTTCTTCATTGTCTAGACACTTAACAAATATTTACTTTTACGCTTTACTTTTTTTTACATTACATTTTTTATCTTCAAATATTTACTTTCTTCTTACCATTCTGCATACACAAGGAAGTACAGGTGAATTCTATATATAACTACAGGCATACATGCTGATGTGACTTATAGTGAAACATATGTTTGCAGCCAAAGGAGACRTATGGACCCAGAACTTTCATAATTACTCCACTGTAACATCAGCAAAATAGAGCAATAGTATCCTGTTGACACTAGAGTAATTCAAAAGATTACACAAGGGGTTCTGAATAAATTAATTTTTTAAGCTTTGTTGCATATTCTCAAAGCAATTGTAAAATTCTCATTTACGATCTAAAGTGAACAAGTGTCCAAATAATTCCACAATTTATTTGACTGTTTTCTAATACCTGTTTGGTTTACCTWCTAATTCTTACATGAATAATTTTACTGGCAAACAAAAGATCTGTTTTCTGTTTTGCTGTCCTTTTATTCATTCTCTTAGCCCTCTTGCAGGTATCTATGCTCCACAGACGCAATAAAAAAGCATAATGCATGTATTCAGAAGGTATTCTTCATCTTCCTCACACCTGAAATGTAGACACCTAGGTAACAAAGCATCTTTTCCCTTATTATTGCAGTCCTAAGAAAATCAGTTCACATACTAGGTACTTGAAATGAGATAAAAATCATGAACAGTATAATCCGTTCACTGATAGCAGATGCAAGTGTAATTTTAGCATAGGTTATTTTTACCCTGTATAGTCACCTCACCATAAATATGTATMTGTATATACATATAATTTCACAAACATCTTCAGAGCACTCTGAAATCTAGAGGAAAGGAAATTTTTGGCTTCTAGGCTGATATGAGGGAGCTGAAAACTTTCATACTCTCTCAAAAGTTTCATCAGCAGAACACCCAAGGGCCATWTATTTTCTACGTTATTCCTGTCACGTGGGGAACTACCTGAGCCTGATCTCACCTGACCTTCTCATTTACAAYCCTGAGGAAACAGTTATATGTAATGGTTTAGAACAGATAGAAAGACAAACACTGACTCATCACATGGAAGCACTGCAGAGAAATTGCAAGTACTGCAGAAGTTTCACTCTTTCCAAGTGCTTATTGTGTGCTATTTTTGTCTTACTAAAATACTTCATTTCCTCTCCAGAGTTATCTGTAAAATTCATTTTTGATCTCCTTGGTCTCCTTTTTGGGTAATTTGTATATTCCAGTGTCTGTGTCCTATTTAGTTACTTGTATAACGCATTGTTTTGCAGTTACATTAACACTTGCAGTCTAAAAATACAAAGTCTGTTTGCCAGCTTTCTTGAGCCTTTGCCCAAAGCTATTTCTCATACAACAGCGGGCAAACTTACCACAAGAAAAGAAGAAAAGGTTTCTCTGTCCCATTTTTTTGTCTCAGAGTGCGTAAACCAAATATTGGATCTATTATGTGGGATGATCCTTCTTATAAACAGATAGTCAATTAGGTCTTAACAAATATTAGATAACTTAATAATGTGTTCATGAAAATTAACTAGGATTAAACATAAAATGTGAATGTTTTCATAACTTTGACTTTTTGGAAAGTCTCAGAAAAATCCTTATATAAAAGATGTGAATAGGGTAGTTCTTCAAAAGAGATCTTTTTTTCTCAATTTCATGTTTTTTAGATGTTTCAGGTGCTAAATTGATCTTTTGTACATACTTCTTTCCAACAACCTAGGGTCAACAACTCTTCATATTGAATGAAATGCAGTACTTCACTGAAACTAAGGTTTTCAACCCACTTCTATGTAAAAACTCATAAAATTGATGACTAAATAAATCAAAATATATTCTACAAATGTTCGTTTAAATTAATTGTCCTCAGTTACATATTGCATTTAATTATTGCAAACATTGCAATGATCTCGTCTTACTTGCATGAAKGTATGTGCACAAGTAATGCTATATTGCTAACTTCTTTACTTCTGAAAAAAACTTTTACATTTGCAGACAAAAGTATTCGTGTCAAAAATACTGCTGAATTCCTCCAACAAATATGAACAAATTTTGTATATTGATCTACTGACACACTTTCTACTAATCGCTGGGAAAGAACTCAATACAACCCATGAAATTTCAAAACCTGAACAAAATAATATGGAATTAATCAGAAGAAAYCACAACCTGCACACAGGTATTGAGTGAGGAAAAACAGACACTACATATGTAGAATAAATTATTCATTACACAGAGCTCAGCATCAAGGCATATTTTACCTCATTCTTACAAAGGAATGCCAGTATATACATAAAGGACTAATCCAACATTGTTTAAAACTCTCCGAAAGGAAGTGCATAATCATCAGTCATTGACTTCAAGCCCTTAACATTTCCTTGCCCAACAAATCACATAACTATATGCTTAACGCGAGCCACAGATAGCTGTTGGGTTCTACTGAACTTAGTAAGACAACTCCTAACACTGAAGCTAAGCAGATACTCAGGTTTTCATAGGTTGAAACCCATTTGCACTACTAAAAGAAAATTAAAAGGATGAAATAGTTCTTACTTATCAAGCAGCAAAGCTCTTGCCTAGATATGCTGTAAGAATAATTCCTTTATGAGAAGCATTTGCATTGATAATACTTTCAAAATACTTTGTTAGCAGATAGGATGTGGAAATGTCTGAATCAAAGTATTTTAGACAACAGTTTTTAAGTAAAATGCATGATGCAATAGAGCTTCACATGTACAYCAAGACCAAAACTACTGCACTATGTTGCATGCTGTTTTTATCACACATTGAGTTCTGGTTTCAATTCTTCTACGTGTTAGAAAAATTAAGATCAAGAGAATCCCACACAGTCCAGCACTTCAAAACACTCCACTTTATGTTGTGCAAGTATCCCCTAATGTCCTTTTATAGTGTAGAAAAGGAAGTGGAGAAATGGTTATAYGGTGGCCTGAATTCTCTTCAGGGCAGGTACAAAATGGAGAGTTTCTGCCTCCGTAGAAAGCAAGGTCTTGGGAGAGGTAGGATTGGGAGCAGACTCTCTTTGAACTRTTTCCATGGATCCACAGCTGCTGGAGACTGTGGAACAGGTCATTAGCACCCTATGAGGAAAGAGCTGCAATGGAGAAGAGCTCTCAGAGCTCCTTATTTTGTACTACAGACCATTTCCAACACTTACAGAGCCTCAGAATTTTAAAGGGTAACTTAAACCCTCTAAGTCTCCCTCTCTTTCGAGCTATGATTTCTATGCTTTCCTTCTGAGAAATGTTGAACAGATTTGCTGAGTAGGAAAGTATTATTTTTACAGTACTTTCTGTAGACTTATCACAGCATTTACTAATTGAGATTCATGGAGCTAAAACAGTCTAAAGTTACAGGTTAACTCTTTGGCCATAAATTATAGTCATTTGTTATCTTAATACTTTGCAAGTGCTATCAAAGAGACACTCCAAATAGCCTGTATTTAATCAGTTCTGAATATGCTGCCAAATGTAGAAACAATGGGAGACAACTAAGAACYAAATCTTATGCTTAAGTCCATGACTCTTTTTTTTTTTTTTTTGGTGAATTCTATACCTAGCAAAAGATTTGGTAACACTGGCTTCAAAAGTAGGTGAAACTTTCAACCAGCATTTAAAAACTGAAGTCTCCCAAATCAGTCACTTCAGAAAACTTTAGTCTGAAACATTTCACTTAGCTCCAGAACACAGAAACTCTCCGTTAATGCATTTAACTCTTGAGACTGTACGTTAAGGTCAATATGCACCGAAATTTTTGATCAATGGATTGAGGTCCTCAGCTCTGCTCGCATGGAAAGAATCATTCCTAAGGCAGCTCAGTTCCCTCTTTTACTTGGACTTTGTTTTTTCTGCTGAACCTTGAAATAAAATTCCCAAATGGTAGGAACTGTGAATATAGTTAGAGCTGTACTTAGAACAGCTATAACCTCTCCCATATTAAAAATAAAAATAAAAATCACAGACACAACCATTTTTAGATGACCAATATGGCCTGCATTTGAACCTCTACTGTCATGGTGAAATGGCCCACCATTGACCTTCACATAAACCTGTCATGAATGTCTTCCCATAAAACCTCTTGACTGACATTTTTAGAAAGTAGCCCATATTTGTTATTTTTCTTTCTTTAGAAAGTCCTTTTAGAAGAAGCCTGAGGATAAATAATCAGGTTCCAAATTTACATAAAAGAAAGAAAACAATTCTAAATTTTACAGCAAGATTTGAACCCACAAATCTGATACAAAATCATGGGAATGGAAATATTCAGCTTCTTTTGTAAACTCCTCAGCAGGAGGAGTTTACAAAAAAACTGCCTTGTAGTTTTAGGATAGGATTAGGTATGCCAGACTGCAAATTTTACTCTGTGACCTCTGGCACATGTGCTCACCTTTTGTGTTTCATCTTTTCCATCCAGTGAACATTTTTGTGAGTCTGATCATGATAGCAGTCAAATGTTTTCAAAGGACCTATTTTTTTTGCATTTCTTTTATTAGCTTTATTACAGATTGTTATATATTCATTTGCCAGGATTCTTGAATTCCTGAGCTTACAGTCATTTTGAGCGGTGACCTACCAGTGCTATAATCCTGAAGCACTTTTGAAAACGCAAAAAAATCCCCAAGTCTTTGATTTCTGAGCTCAGGGGTACTTTGCCTGAACAAATTCAGACACCTGTCCGCCCTTTATACACCTAATGCATAAAGATGAGAAAATAATTCTCATGAAGCACATCAACTGAAATAAATTTTTATCTATAATCTTTTTATATATGCAGGACAAATATATAATCTTATTTATTTATGTACATATATAACACAAAATGGAAAATGTGCTTCTGTTTGTTACGTACAGATTATAGGCAAAGACTTCAGAAAAAGCAAATTAAGATAACTGATTTTAACAAAAATTTWAACAAAATTTTAACAAAATGTAGAAATTCTAGAGACAGATAAATATTAATCTTTTATGAGCCACTGTATTTAGTTAAGCATCAATATTTACATCATATGTTTCATTTGTGGGTTACCATTATGAACGATTTAAAAGCACAGGTTTTGTAAAATTAAGTTTGATTTATGTATTCTGAACAAATCGGAAAAGCATCCAGACTAAGCCAGCCTTGGCACCATACAGCGATAATGTGCATGTGTGTTTTGTGATAGTTCTCCTGCAGATTATTTCTTATAACCAGGAAAAATGCTTATTTGGAAAGAGTACCTTTTATATAAAGAACTAGAAGATACATTCCACTTTTCCATCTTACTAGTGCTTGCAACATATGTTCATAATCAAAACTGAGCAATGCATGCCAATTTTTTTCATCCATTAAAAACACCACTTCTTTTTTTTTTATTTCCACCTTTGCAGAAGGCAGCAGTGAGTTCAAAAAACCACTTCCTTGGTATTTTAGTAACATGATGAATGACTTTGCCTTTTGAACTCTGCATTATCCTACTTTCGATAAAACTTAAACTTCCAGCTAAAACAAATATAAAAATCAAAAGATTGTCCACCTGCTAGACTTTGAACATTCTGTGTCTTCTGCTTTAAAACAAAACAAACCAAACTTATCAACATTGATAAAAAACATCAGAAGAGATCTTATGAGTGAATGATAAATCTGATTAACTTTTGCAACAGACCAATGGCAGTCACTTCTGCTCTCACAAATTTAGCAGCTGTGAATCTCCAACCGACAGTCGAGTGCTCTTTAATTCCCACAGGAGTAAATCAAGTAAGACTCAGTCCCTGAAGGGCTTCAAGAAAATCCCAGTCAGTCTCTCACAGCTTCACTGTGATTTGAACCATGTCCCCAAATAAGATGATACACAAAGATCCAACAAGAGATCTCTGGTTTGTAATTGTTAACTTCCTCCTTGCATTCACACAAATGAAACTTTCATAATAATAGTAATTTCATAGTTCATCTTGTAGCCCCTTTCAGTGTGCCATTTACTATGGGGTAACTCCTCTGAATACATGCAGACTTAGGTCGAGAGTCCTGGAGCCTTAGGCTCTCATACCTAGCGTGCTGCCCTTTCTGCTCAAACCGTGCACACACACAAATACGTGCACACACATACACACACACACACACACGCATGCACACACACTCTACGAAATTGCAGCATTAGTGGTCCATGAAGGCAGACAGTCATGTCTCCAGTATTTTCCTGTGTTTCTGCAGAAGCCACCTGTATGAATCAGTGTTTCAAGCTTCATTTCTGACACTCTAAAGGCTAGAAACACATGTGTGCATGTTTTTAAAAATCAACTTTCTGAAACATTTTGGGGCTCCTGAAGCTCAAGAGGTCCTAGGACCCTCACTCAAAGCTCACTGAAGTTAAATTAAAAACGCCTTCCAATTTTGATGGACTTTAGATCAGACCATATGGCTCTTGTCTGAATGTTAACCCAATATAAACCTGATCGTATCTGTTCTAAAGTGCATTAAAAAACATGTCTTTAGAAAGATTATCTGTATCTACTGCAAGTAGCCTAATTTATCTTGAATTTATCTAAAGGAAGAGGAGGTCTAATTACCATTCCTTTCCCAAATTTCTGTTAATGTTCTGTTTCGAAAGTGCAATAGCCAAGTTTTATAGCCAGAGCTGGGCACATTGAAAAATAGTGGTGAACCACCCCACCCCCCCAAAGCCTCAACCAATATTCTCAACTCGCTGTATTTGTTCTGCAACAGCATTTTCAACTCCCCTATAAGAACTCTTCAGGGACTTAGGAATTACCCACTTAGGGAGCAGATTCATGCCACATGACTTAGATAAATGATCCACAATGACTTAGAGCATCGGAAGCAAATCATTTGCAAACAATCCACAAGTTGCCCTGAGGCTTTCTTGAAACAATTGAATGTATGAATTTGGGAAAAACATACATACAAAATAAATGGGATAGTTGCAACTGTTTATCTGTATCCATATACGTGGAAACATCCCAACAGAGAAGAGGAATATAAATGAGAGAAGAAGAATATATATGTAAATACCTTGCCTAGATCTAATATCAATGCCTACTTAGTGAGATACACACTTTATTTTAGGAAATCCTGTAACCACCTCACAGATGTCAGAACACAAACATTTGCAATATATTCTACACTCTGTCTCTGTCAGCTCTTTTTCCATCTTTCGGTCTCTAGAAAAGTACAAAGTGTGTTGAGAAGGAATCTTTTGCAAGCTGCACATCACTAAGTCACTTCAACATGAGGTTGCTGCAGTAAGTGGAAACACTTCCCCTAGCTCTCACCGTGGTGAGACTGCCAAGCATGAGCACTCAGGGTAGCAGGAACGCACTGCAAGTGGGAATGTGACATCATTTTTGATTTTACACCCTTATCAGGATGATGGTGCCTGGGAAAAACATTTTGTTTGTGAAATCTGCTCTTGTGTGTAAGGTCAGCCTGTCAGGAAACACACATACATGCATACAAACACAGACATAGCAAGTGTATTTCATGAACAGTCGCATGTAAGGGTGTCTTGGCTAAGGATCCTATCCATACAGAATGGGGCAGAAATAACAAACAGTCTTTCTCTTTAACTGARCAATCCCTTGGGGTACTGAAAGATACCATCCCCCTGGTAAGGTTCAAGGAACAGGTTTTAAGGACATGTGAAAGTTACATAATGCAAAAATGCTGAAGAACTATTCTTAAAAGACAAAAAAAAAGGAATTGATGCAACTTTTCAGCAAAAATGTGGCCTGAATGTACTGTGACTTCCCTCTGCATAATGAAAAAATGCCAGCATATGGCTCTTCGGAATATGCAAGATGGGGTGCTTGTTTTAAGGGAAAATAAAGTTTGCTGTAAAATTGTGACGTCTAAGAAACTTATTCTATTTAATCAATAATGAAAAGTTACCAAGGTGGCCAAATTACCAACAGATTTCTTTCCGTTTTAGCTACTTAAAAGTAAATCTCAAATTTACAGAGGTTCAGAGGAAAAAGTCTCACTGAGAGTGTAGTATTTCTTTTAGATTATTCCTCTGATTTCTAAAATGAATGGCGATCACTTCTGTTATATTAAATTTTTAGTACTGATGACATGTGAGGAAGCTTATTAACAGTGGGAGAAAATATATTTAGCTATACCTGGGATCAGTACAAAGTTACAGTGTACTTCTTTGCAGTGAATTTGATGCCACTGCCTATTTGTGTCTGAAGAATGGCTAAAAATCATTGACTGTTTCAAGATTAAATCAAAGAACTAGGGGCCCTGAAGGGAATTTGGAGTATGTTACAGACTTCTATTTCCTTTAGGAGCTTCCTCCAAGAGCTACATACAAGTGTGCAATAACCCAGCTCTCATGAAATCTGATTACTTTGTTTTCTGCAAAAGAAAGCACTTAGGCTAGGAACATCGTCAGAATAAATTTCAAGGATCAAAAATCGACAAGGCGAGAACTTGGATGAAGTCTGCTGCTGCAGATGTGTTTCTGACACAAGGAACCTAGTTAAAGAAAATGAGGCTACAGTAGCCGATGTTATTCCTGTTAGCAATTAAGAATGTTTGAGTAAAAATGTCTGTACAGCATGGAATGAATCTGTGTGCATCTGTCCACTGGAGCTGGGTGCACAGACTGAATCACTGTTACATTTCAGTGGCATGGCAGCACTGCTCATGTACAAACATTTCTCATTATAAATTGATCACTTCTGGGATTTATAACGACTATGTATTAAACATTTTCCTATGGCCTGAAACACATATGCTTTCCTTATGTCAGCTAGCTTTTCACCAATGATGTTGAAAATGTGTGATTTATTACTACTACTACTACTACTACTACTACTACTACTACTACTACTACTACTTGAATTATCAAGGTGCCCACGAACCCTAGTTATGCACTTGGGCCCTGCTGTACTAATTGCTGTTCAAGTACAGATGAATAGGAGATCCAAAGTTCTCAAAGATGCAAATACAAGATGACAGACAGCAACTGAATATATACAACAGATTGTACAGGGGAGGGAGACTGGACAGCATAGCTGACAAGGACTTAATTTCACCAATAGCCTGTATGTTGTCAGATGTAGCTGTTGACATCACAAACAAGTGAGAGGTTTTTCATTTTAAAGAACACTACTTTTTGGACCGCATCAGTCTTCAAAGTTGGCTTTACTATTACTTCCAGGACATAGTACAACATGGAATATACGCAGTTTCAAGTTTATCAACTACTCTTTCCAATTAACAGTGCTTAAAAAGTTTCAGAACAAGCCAGGCAACAAACTAAAATGGTCAGACTTGTATGTTTATTGTTGGATATTTCACAGCTATAAAATTTGGGATTTTATCATTTGAATCATATTCCTATTTTCTAAAGTTGTAGGGTTGCAAATTGACATTTTGGCATCTGAGAAAAATCATGACAATTAAAAATTAGTCTCTGTTCCTAATTGGAAGAAGACATCAAAATAGGGAAGGAGAGGGTGGATTAGCATCAGCGGCAGAGCAAAATGAAGTCACTGTCTTTCCAGCCATCAGTAGCATTAAAAGACATAATTACCATGGCATACCTAGCTTTGTAACCAGATAGGCTTGACTCATTCCTTTTACTCCAACCCTTCCCTTCCCCCAGAATATCTTAACTCTTACAAACTTCAGGGCTAAGCAAAGAAGCCTTGACCCTCTGAAGAAGTCAAGTATCCTCTGTCTCCACTTGACCACAGCAAAGTAGAGATCCCTAAGACTGATGTGAGTGTTTGTGTGTGCGTGTGAGCAGGTGCACACATGTGAATGTGTGTGTCTATTTGTTCTCTTCCTGTTCCTGATGTCTAGACTGGTAAACCCATGTCTTGCCTGCCCTGGTGTGAGTGCAAGTTGAGGCAACTGTAAGTCTGTAGACTGTGTAGTAAATGTTTTAGGATATAAGCCACAGTTCTGTTACATTTTAGAGCACAGGAAACAGACATTCTTGCTATGCTACATAACTTATATTTAACATATTTAAGATATATACACATATAATTTGAGATATTTAATGCATGGCTATGTAGAATGACTATCATGCAGAACTACAGTTAAATATTTAGCACAGTCTTTCTAACAGTCTTTAAGARTATTTCTGTGTCTTGATGAGTTATTTCCTCATTTAAATAATAAGGAAATAGTCCAGCAAGAGGTAAAGAAAGATGTATCGTCAATATTGGCAGATTCAGGAAGCAGTCCTTCTAGACATGTTTGTGATTTCAAAGTAACCCTACAAGTCCAAAATATTCTGTAATTTTAGCACACTGATGCCAACACTTGAAGATCACTGGCAATTATAAGAAGTGATAGACAAAAAAAGTATACATTAAGTTACCCTGTAAAATAAAGATCAGATCATAATTACAGCATTGTACACAATTATATTTTAAATCTGCTGGTTACTAGAATACTGAGGAAATGATGTACTGCCTAAGAGCATCAAATTCATATAAATTCAGAATATAATTAGACCTGAATTATCCAAGTGCTTCTAAGTGTCCCTTTTTTCCAGCATCAGTCTGTACCTGTTGGACAATTTGTTTAGCCAACAGAACTTTTAATCCTTTATTGCTGTAGCAGTCTGAGCTTCATACTCCCAAACAAGTGACTTGTGTAATAACATCACACATACCCACACTCCTCTGAACTGGTTTAGCAGTGAAGTGTCTTTCTTTCACTGCTACGATCACCGTATGCTGTTTTCCTGAATGTCCTCCACATCYTACTAAGAAGTTTGGGTATGAATTAAATTTCTTCTGACCGGGGTGGTATTTACTGTGACAAGTGAGAAAGCGAATGAGAGGAGTCCACTAGCACAGTGGTGGGGTTCAACTTTTCTAGCTGTTTATCCTCCCTCAGTAGTTAATAGGTACCTCCTGAGTGCAAGTCACTCCACTTTTCTTGGACACCTTCTTATGCTGGCATGTCTCAGGTTCTCGGGCTGCTCATCCATTTCCGGTAGTTAGGCAGGGAGCCACAAATAAATGTCAGCCGACCTTACCCCTAAATCATTTAGGTTAGGCAAGATGAATCCCACCCTTAGAGAAGGCTGGTGTTCAAAATAAGTATTTTAACAGAAACTGACACTTTTAAGAAAACAAATCTGCATCTATCCTAAGACGGCAATGCAACTTTTGCTATTGAAAATACTACCGGAACTCATCTCCAAGTGTCACAAGGAGAGAAGTGAGACTCAGGCCCAACTTCAGTGGACTTTAAAGCACCTTGCTAATAATCGAGGCACTCCATCACCCTGAATTTACTTATAAAAAAATCCTGCATGCTGGTTATCACTGTGCACAAAATGGTTGCTTTATGGATCCCACTCCCATAAGCACTTCTCTTAGATGCAAAATGTCACAGTGCTTAAGGACTTTACTAATCTTGCCTACCAGCTTTCAGATTTAAATAAAACAAGATATGCTTTTGTTCTTTTAACATACCATAAGAAAACTGCAATATTTCAATGTCTGGTCCCAGGAACCCTGGGTTGCATGCTTCCAGCTCACTTTAAGAAGCTGGAGTAACAGGCTAACAAAGTTTCTCTTCCCCCATTTCTGCTCACATTCCCTACTCATATTCACCTCACTTAAGCAGCACTTTAGTAGGCTCCTGAAGATTCCCGTCAGTCATTTGTTTCCCAGATTAGTTCAAGTCAAAATTTAAATTTGATACAACCTGCAGTCAACAAGATAAAGCCCCCAAAGAAGAAGAATATTTTGAGGTAAATAAAAAAATCAGCTTCAGGAATACAAAACTCCCTGACAAAAAGCCTTTAACTGTTTTAGATATCTTTGTAGATTCRACAAATTCAGAAAATGCTCTTATTTTAAAATGCTTGTTAGTTTTATTTAATTAAAACTCTGCAAAGAATTACACAAGTTTCAGATGTCAGCTATTTTATATAACAGGTAAGGTATTTGTTTCTGTTGCATTTGTGAAAGTGTATGATATAGCTAGCTGAGTAAAAGCTTTGGCAAAGCTGAAAAGTCAGGATCCCTCTGGGCTCAAAATCCTCCAAAGACTGTTCCTTAYGCGATACAAAAACAGATGTGATAATCTGCAGTGTCTGGGATAACCAATTTTCCTTATGGAGAGCAGGACAGCAGGGCAATAAACAGTGTGTGTGACTATGCCATGTACGTTAAAACAACACTTAGAAAAATAGTTGGCTATTAAAACGAAATGCAATACTGCTGCCTCAACATTAGTATGAACACATGTTGTACAGGGATAACAGAAATTGCTAAATAAACTATGAAGCAGTTTCACTATTTAAAATGAAGAGAATCCAGCAAACCCAGTGTTTAGTACAGCTCCCAAACACAATCTCTCATTTGCCAGGATATGTCCCTGAGTTATTTTGGTCAGATGTATCCAAAAGCCCTGAGTGCATTTGTCTATTCAAGTTCTGAATTTCTTTTCAACCACCGTGTGTCTAGGTTGAGTGCATTAAACATCCTACAGTCTTCCAACATGGAAAATTGTGCCAACCAGAAGATGGCATGGTTCATATACTTCTCTCTTTTAGAAGACTATCACTGCAAAGATGCAACCTGGAACAGGGTTGTCAAGCCCCAAATGCATTGGTCTTTATGAAAAGACCAGATCCTTATAAGAAAAACTCAAGTTCCACGACTGTACCCCAGTCATTACTTACAAATGGAATAACCAACTTCCACGATCACTTGATTTCCTTGTCTGCCCTGGCAAATGTAACATGTGTTGGGGGGGGAAGTACAATATGATTTAAGCAAAGGCCCTGAGCACAAACCCTTCCATGTACCTGGCAGATTTTTATTCAAGTATGGCACTAATGCTAGAGCGGCCAAAGGAAATAAATAACTGAAAAACTGATCTTAAATTCTGTGTTAAGATGAACTGCATTGCTATGTAATTATTCCTAATACTTGCCTCACAGTGGCATTGGATCCACCCTAAAATGCATAATCATCTGATATGTTATCATATGCCATAATGAACTTTAATTATTCAAAGGCCTTTGAATCAAATTTACCATAGGAATAATTTACAAGGTTTAGGTTATTATTAGGAGTGCTTCTTTAAAACATTCTTAATAACAATTTTGTTTATCCAGTCAGTGTAAGTAGTTCTTTGTGGTTGCTGACACACTGTATGAGCTACAAACATCTTAACATACTGTAAATTAAAGATGTGGAGAATTTGAAAGAACAAAATTACTAAAACTTCCTTTGCTGCCTTCTCTTAAATTCTGTCTTTAAAGTCTGAAGAGTACAAAAAAACCCAACAAAACTCAAAATTCCCTATCTACCCCATCCTTTATATGAAAAATAAAAGATCTAAAGCTGCGACCTCCCAAAAATGCTTCTTCCTGTAACACTTTTGAAGTGATTTTTTTGCACTAGAAATTCTTTTTATTGTGAGTTTAAATCACTTGGAGCGCAGATTTTTTGAAGCATTCTGCCTGAGCATTCATAAAATCTTCAGAATGTCTTTTAGAAGAAGCTATTCTTCCTTCTTTTTTCTTTTTTTTTTCCTCTGTTCTTAATTCTTTTCCTTAGCCTTACCTCCAAGAGAGTTTTCAGGTAAATTGTGTGCACAAGTGGAGGCAAGCGTGGGGACTGGCTAACAGGCCTACCCCGCAGTGCAGCTGGCAGTCCTTCTGATCAGTTCTGTGATGTGGTTAGTCTTTCCTGTCCTAAGAACCAGATTTCTGTTTCTGCAATGTGCCAGAAAAAAACAGCTGGGTAAAAAGAATACTTCTGTCGAACTACTTCATCAGATCTGTGCTGAGGAGGTGAGAGTCATCAAAAGGACACAGGGTAGAGAAGTCAGAAAACTATGGCAGAAAATGATTTTTTTTTCCTGTATCTATTTTTGAAAATAAATGAATATTCATAATATGTTYACGCTGTATGTAGTGTGGGATACTATGGCAAGTAAGCCAATCAGAAATGGACAAATCCTAAGACAGGGCAAGTGGTCCAAAATGCATCTGTAGAAGAATTGCAAATTGGGAGTAAAACCACAGAAATGTTAAAGGACAGAAATGTAAATCCATTACAGCTGATCTAAAGTGCCAAAATAGGACAAATGAGGCCAAAAATACCATAAGAACCCAATCTTTTATGCATTTTGGCAACTCTCCCTCAGACCTGACTCTAACTGGAAAATGTAAATGAATATGAATTTAATCATAAAAAGAGAACCAAACATTGTAATATAATTCCTCACAAAAGGTTAATTTCAAGTTTGATATATGGAACAAAGTTCAAGAGTATCCAAACTTATTCATTCATCTCTAGGTTTTGCCAGTAAGGTTGGTACGTTAACCTGTATTCAAATTTGCCTTTGTATCTGGGTTTCCATTTTCCATCTTTAATCAATTCACAACATTGACAACCACAAGCATTCAAAGTCCTGAGAGAAGCCTCAAAATAATCAAAACCCTGGCTTAAAAATTATCAAGGTTTAAAAGAAAAAGAAACAGATTTTTCAAAATGTATGTTGTGATCTCTTTTTTCTTTGTATGGCTATTTCTTAGAATGTAGAGCACCATCTGATCATTAAACTTTTTTGTGTAGCTACACAGGTAGAAAACATAAGGTTCTTTCACCCCCTCCCCCAGCTTGCCCCAATTTCGTTCTGTTAAAATGAAAAGTAGGATCCTCATGAAATATTTGAACTTCTGGAGCTAAGCATAACAACTACCCTCCCTCCATCAATACCATTTATGCAAGACTGAAAAAAGTCACAAGAGTAGAGAACACTTTTTTTCCACATGATGAGCCATTTAATCTCAGTATGCCTGATCTACATTTGTTAATGGGGGAAACCACAAAACACAGGCAAATCTAGATATGCCTGGTCACTGGCTGTTTAGACACATCTGTCTTCTACTTGGGCAAAACTAGATGTGCCTTACACATCTGTCACATCTGGATTTCCTATCCTTTCTAGATGTGTTTCCAGTCCTTACATATCTCAGTGAGATTTTTTTCCTGTGTAAGGCAAGGTTAATTAGTTATGCATCATATTTTCACCCTCTAACTGTTCTCCAGCTGCTAAATCTTTGATCTTAAAATCCTTCCTGTGAAATTGTAGATAAAGTACTAATGGAATATTACCTAGCACCAGGGGAAACAAGAGACAAGTAACAAGAGAAAAGAAGTTTTCTCTCTTGGTATCTAAATATTTGAAGTTATGCAGTACTTACATTTTACTTGCAACATTAAATGCATTCTAATGCATTTCATTAACAAAATGTTACCAGCACTGTGCAGCTGATATCTTTTCCAAACACAATTATGCCACAAGTACTTTCTAGCTTTGATTATGTTTTCTTCACTAAGATGAACTCAGTGACATCTTCTAAGGATGAAACATGGTGAAAAACTGGTTGGCTCGTCAGTCGCAAAAGTAGGGGTTAAATGCTCATCCTCTAGCAGGAGCCTGGTTATAAGCACAGTTCCTCAGAGGTCTGCCCTGGGACTTGTTCTGCTTAGTATCTTTATCAGTGAAATGGAGAAGGAGATGGCATAAACCCTCATCAAGTTTATTGCCGACACCAGGCTAGGGGCTATAGATGATATGTTCAAGGGCAGGGCCAGAGGGACTTAGACATGCTGGAAGAATGGACCAACAGGAACTTTGTGAAATTCGGCCACGACAAATGCAAAGTCCTGCACCTGGGACAGAATAACCCCCTGCAATGGTATAGGCTAGGGACTGAGCAGAGTCTGAAAAGGCCTTGGGGGTCCTTGTGGGGCAGCAAGCTAGACATGAGTCAGAAGTGCACACTGGCAGCAAAGGAGGCCAACTCCATCCTGGGCTGTATTAAAAGGAGCACAACCAGCAGATCAAGAAAAATTATATTCTTTGCTCTAGAATACTGTGTCCACTTTTGAAGCCTCCAAATATATGAAAGACATCAATAAACTGAAGTGATTTCAGCAGAGGGCCACCAAGATGGTCAGGACTGGAGCACTTGCTCTGTGAGGAGCAGCTGAGGGACTAGGGGTTGTTCAGACCGCAGAAGAGATGGCTTTGGGGGACCTAACAGCCGCCTGCTTCTACCTGTGGACCAGTCATCAAGAAGGTGGAGCTGGGCTCTTCTCAAAGGTGCATGGTAGGAGGATGGCAGGGATTGGTCACAAATTGGAGCAGGGGAAATTCTTACTGGATAAAAGGAAAAAAGGTTTTCACAATGAGGACAGCTCCTCTGTTGAGAGGTTGTGCAGACTCCATCCTTGGACGTTTTCAAGACTTCACTGGCAAAGCCCTGAGCAACTTGGTCTGAATTCAGTGTTGACCTTGCTTTGAACAGGAGCTTGGACTAGAGACTGCCYGAGGTCACTTCCAACCTGAGTGATTCTGTGATTCTACATATAAATATTTCAAATTCTCAACCCAGACACACCTAATACCAGAGTGATTGTAGGTTRCTCCACTTTATACATTATAATCCTCCTAGGAGCTGAAATTCTGCTTTAGATACAGTATTATTTTATCATTTAGCTATGYGTACTTTGAAAGGCTTCTCTTGTATGATATTCTATTCATAATTGTCTCTCCAAATCAGTCCTTTTGAAGATAGTTTTGTTGAAAAGTTATTACTGAAGATGTGAAAGAAATTAAATTAACATGGTTAATACTGACAGCATTACATTAAAGTTATTATGAGAGATCTAGACTTCTCAGTAGGGCAGGCCAGGTCTGACTATAGGCTGCTTGCAAGAAAAGAGAACCTTCAAGAGTCTCTCAGGAAGCACAGAAGTAGCAAAGGATGTCATGAGGTCCCTGAATTATGCACATTCTGGAAGAATTTATGTTATTAAATTAAAAGTGGAAATGACTAATACTACAGGGCAATAGCCTATTACCTAACTTAATATTACATTTGGTTAATTTTATAGAGTCCAAATATTCTCCATGTTAGTCTTACATGTGCATAGACTGGTTATTCCAAATACACAACTAGCATGCCATTAACACAATATGAAAAGCATGGCTAGCAGAAGGGTAGATGGGGTTGGTGGAGTGAGCCTGTCATCTGCAGCAACAATTAGCTGTAGTTAAATAACAGTCATCCCTCTGCTGTAGAATAAACAGAATCCAGCAGGATAAACAGAAGATGGCACATATTTTGTTGAGATACTGCACTGGGCTTTTTTGGTATTTGTTAATTATTAAGTATGTTTAATGAAACTTAAGTAAATAAATGCAAACAACTATATGGAGAAAACTGCTCTGAGGGAGGAAACTTTTTTTTTTTTTGCCTGTTTTTATGTTGGTTATACTTCTATTTTAACATGCAGGGCATATAATCAGAGAAGAAAAGTCAGCTGAATTGTGCAGTTAGAAAATTTTTATTGGCTGGCAGTACAGGAAAACAAAAATACAAATCAGCTTTTTAATTCTGAGTATGCATCATCATCACATAGAGTATGATAGGCATATTAGTGCTGCTTAGAAGCAATAAATCTTTGGGGTTTTTATCATCTTTCAGGCACACTGTGCTGACTGTAAGCCAAGAAATGCTTAATTTCCTCTTCATGCACCTTTAATGCTTTCAGTAATTCTGCTTCTTTTGATTGAATATCATGCATTACTTATCCAGACATATTAATAATACTCTGGTCCTAGCCTATTTCACTCCTTGACATTGCAATGTCTGTAAATCTTCTCCTTATCTTTTTTTTTTTTAATTTCCTATCTTTATTCCCCCCCTATATCTGTCTGGACCCTCTCCCTTCTTTGTTTTTTCTTCTGTTCTCTCTGCTTTGCAATCTCTCTAACTTCTGGCTGTTTAAACCATTCACCCTTTCTGTCCTTTGGGCAGACACCTTAAACACCTGCATGCTTCTCCATTTGGAGGGAGGCAGGGAATTCCCTTTACTACTTAGAAAATGTAAGCTTATTGGAGATTTCCAGGAAAAAATTTCCGACAAAAGGTGTATGTTTTCATTCGTGTATCTCCAAAGCCACTGGAATGCCCTCCCCATTTCTGGTGAAAATTCTCTTTCTTTGAATGAGCTACAAGCAATATCCTGAAGAAAATAATACTCCTGATATCCATTTCCTACCCGACAGCTATACAAACAATCATTAGCCATTTGTGATTCCAGGACAATGCCTATATGGCAAGGTATTTAAACGTGCAGAGTTACTTTCAAAGGTTCCCGAAAATTTGAGACATGGAGATGACTCTGTAGTCCTGAGGCAAATGCTGCCTCAAAGTGGAGGAAGAGTTTAACATAGTTCGCTTCTGGGTAAGAAGAGTTTCCTCCCCTAGTCAACAAGAACAAGTTCACCCAATCCTCCCTCTGACGGAACATGCTGCCACACGCCGTTTGGGACTTCTTGTCACCATTTCYGATTCAGCCAGGAGGTATCTGGGTGATTCTTAGAAATCTTGTGCTACTGTCACTGGACACAAGGATGTTGTGGGTCTACCTATCCCAATTCCCTGCTAGGGTTTCTAGAGATAGATTGCTTTAGCCAGATTCATTCAGTTCCTTTGTGTGGCAGATCACTTGACTGTTTTTAAACTACAAAGATCACAAAAAATATATCAGTTGCAGGAGGTGGTCTTCTCTAGMCTTTCAAAACAAAATAACAGTATTCTTGGTGACTCAAAGTCATTAATATCTTTCTTAACACAGAAAAACATCAAGTTCTGTGATGATAATCCTAACAGTTGCTCCTCCTTAACTGCATGCTTCACATAGCTTTTTTTTTTAGTCTTTGGCAACATCAAAAAAGGCAGCAATCATTTTACATAGAGATGTCCCCATGGGCATTTTCACCAACAAATGAACAAGCTCATTAATGTAATGTAGAGATATGGCTGTACGCTTTGATTTTTTTTTCCTAGATACTTTTCAAAGCTCTCCAATTTATGCTTTTCCCCTAAATTATTTTGTCAAACATACTTAGTCCAGCTGTCAGTTCATCCTTGTAAATGCCATCTATTATACAAATCAAACCTACCAACCCTTTTGTACTCCTTCCTGTTATGAATGAGTCTTACTGCATCTCTGTCAGATTCATGGAATGTGTTTGTATTCAGCTGACAGGATACCCATGATTACATACTATATCCTTCACTAAGATTAAATGAAACTTGAATATTTCCATTGCAATTAAGATGATTTCCAACAATTCTAATTTGTTAATTCTTTATCCTATGCCCTCTTGCTCGTTGGCAAACACTTTGCTTGGAAATAACAAGACCTCCTTCCCTTTCTTTTCAGTAGCCATATTAAAAACAACCTATTGTTTTCTTTCATAGATGCCCTTGGCATCCCTTCATAAAAATCTTACTCTGGATATAAGACATTTAAGAAGATTCAAAGGACAAAAGAAATATAAAGTTGGAAGTTAGCCAATGAAGAAAACCTGTTTGTTTTACCAGCCTGATGAGCATTAATTCTAGTTATTTAAGGCCAAACTCAAATAGGTCCCTGAAGAATGATCTAATAAACCTCTAAAAGTGTCACCTTGCAGCCAACTTAATTCATTGTCACTAAGCAAATGATGTAACACAGGCCAAATTCTTGACA
This sequence comes from Apteryx rowi, assembly GCF_003343035.1. Classification (NCBI taxonomy): domain Eukaryota; kingdom Metazoa; phylum Chordata; class Aves; order Apterygiformes; family Apterygidae; genus Apteryx; species Apteryx rowi. The sequence goes on from NW_020450711.1 coordinate 612,071, forward strand.
GCTAGAACAATGATTTGAGCATCCATTAAACAGAGATTTAACTGATGCTTACCACTGCTTATACATGGGTGATGTGTGTTGTTTTTTGCATTTTTATGAGATTACATAACATCAAGCTCATGTGGTATAAATAATAGTAGAACAAAGCAGAACTCAGTAGAATGCAGCATAAAATCTGGTACACAGATGTTTGATCTTGGATCTCCTGGTTAGCTTGAGTTTTTGTGCATGTGTAGAGGGAGATAATTTCAGAGAAAGACAATCCACTGCTACTAATCATGTATTAGCAGTTTACCGTAAATTACGGGGTAATAATTCTACTGTAGCATTCTGTCAAGAACAAACAGTGACAAGTGATTCCATAATTAAAAACTTCCCCTGTCTAACTATAGGTGAAACTGGTGGCATTACCTCTTGTCAAGGCTGGCTAAAACTTCCCAACAGAGGACTCCACTTTCATGTCTTAAGATTTTTACCAGCCTATTTGGAATGAAATTTCCACAGCAGGGTTCTGAATGCTAACCAAAATGGTTCCATTTTTTCTGAGAAATACACTGGGTTTATTCCATGTTAACTCACCCCTTCTTTAAAAAATAATCAAACTCCTCAGTGGATTGGAGCAGAATTGTGAAATGACACAGGAAAATAAGCTGTGTGTCAAAGATATATCTTCTATTACCCCCTGAAAATGCACACAACTTGGCAAAGACACACATTTTGAAAAGATTTGCTCACACTAAAAACTTCTTACATGACTGTAACTCCAATTTCTCTCTGAATTTTGCACTACTGGACTCTGTTGTGTCTGGGTAATGAATCAGAATCAGAGGTCAGGTTCTTCTACCTTTTCATCTTCTCCATCACTTGTTTCAACTGGGTGAAATAAAACCAAATCACTTTAAGAAGACATCAATTTTTAAGAAGGCCTGGACTTGCGGGGGGGGTAAAGAGCATTATGTGGAGAGACCAGAAGTAAGAGATGACAGTAGGGAGAAAAAGAAACAGGCTCACTAGACTGAAGCAAACCAGAAATGGGACTTGTGATGGAGAAAGAGGTGGGCAAGTAGTAACCAGTATATGCCAAGAAAGTGAGATACAGGAAGACTTGAGATTTACAATTGCGAAAATAGGGTACAGATGACATACTTAACAAAGAGTAAAAGGGAGAGAGAGAAAGGGAAATATCCAAGAGATGGGACTGGTGAATTAGGGCTGTGATGCGTTAGACTAGAATTTTTTGGACTATAAGCCTGTAAGAAAACATAAGGATATATAAGAAACAAGTGCTTAGTTCTCATATTCTGGAAAAAAACCTTTTGTTTGAATCAGGACTTATTTCAAAATAGGATGATATCGTGATTCTGTAACATTTTGAAATTTCTGTAGGCAACATTTTTAAATGCCCTAGTGGCACAGCAGTTCTGCAAGTCTCACCTCTGGGTTGACTATGGAAACAGGATCCTGAGACTTCAGGAAACACCAGTACCAGCTTGTAGTTGCTGCAGAGCTGGCAGTAATCAAGGGTAAGATCTTCATGCAGTAGTGCATGTGGTAGGAATTGAGAAGCTGTAATTGTCAGAGCTCCAGTGCTTCAGGACTGACATGCTCCCATCACACATTGGGATTCTGACAACCTGCACTGTCTAGCACAAAACTGCCCAGCAAGTTCAAACCAGAAACTGGAGAAATGGAGCCTGGGTAGCAAGAACAGGAGTTGGATCAAGAGTAAGAGGTATAACAGGAAAACACTGAGAGCTAAAAAATGCTAAGTAATCTTAATTTCTCTTTGTGCCTGAAATCTCTCTTTTAAAATGTTTTTTTTCCTTCTAGCTCCTAGAATACTGCAAAAAGCAAACATTTTAACTGCAAAATGCTTTGAAAGTTAATCCCTGTTTACTCAAAGCAGCACTGAAAAAGTCAGGAAAAAGCCCTGGCAACAAAATGTAAGCAACAAGAAAGAAAAGAAGAGATTAAATAGCTGGTCATTAATTGACCACCATCCATTCTCTGCATGACATGAGGCAGAGGAAAAAAATATCAGGTAATGATATCATTTAAAAGTCTTTCAGAATTGTCACAGCCATTGGAGAAGAACAGATAAAATGATCTTACATAGCAAAGATAATGTTGGTGCTTCGGTCTCATCTTTGTCCAAATCTCCTCCCATCCCCTTCACATAGTGAAGGGCAAAAATTCAGGCTGATCCTTCTGTCTATTCATCTGAGCTAAAAAAAATACCAAATCCTCAGTAAGGAAGGTACAAAGTCTATGTATAATGAATGTTCAAGTGGGGAATCCTTTCTTGGAAAGATTTTGAGGGTAACGTGCTAATCAACTTGGTCTAACTCAAAAGTAACATACACACAAAAAAATTAAATAACCATACATGAAAGCAATTTGCTGCCTATGGCTGGCCCTTGGGTTGCAAGTTCCTCATCCTCTTTTAATATTACAGAATAACCGTGACTTAGAGCATATAGATATCATGCTGGCTACTGCACAGAACTACCCATGATGCTTTCAGATTATATCAGATACAAAACTTAGTTGAGAGAAATTTCCCATCCAGTTTGCCTGTATTTGAAAATCCAAACACATGACTTACACATCTCAGATACACTGTCACTGTATTTAATGACTCCAGAAATTTGWTTATAATGACTTATGTCCTGTATTTCACTTAATTGTTAGCCCAAAATCTCTGACCTCCACAATTATCAGAGTATTAGACCTTTTGATAGTAACATAAACTGATTTTTATGCTTATATATGTTGGCAGAGACATCTCTGTTACTGTTGGTTTGGAAGTGTTTGCATCAGTAAGTTGCCATGAAGGTTAAGAATATTTCTCTGTAAAAGTTTTCCTTTTCACAGTCTTATCCTAGCACCGATCTGCTGCATATATCTGATTATGGAAGTTACACAAATTCTGAAGAGAGGCCTGTAGAATTCAACATAAAATTCTAAGATTTAGCCTTTTTCTTTCTTCTTTTTTCCCCTTGAAATTTGCATATTATCTCCTGCATACTGACAGTCAAATTTACTGGTTAGTGTGGCTCCCTTTGCTGCCTGTTCACTCTTTCTAACCCTCTTCAGTATTGCTCCCAGAGATATTGAAATGTATCAGTGATTGCACTCCGGGAGGTACAGAGACTGCAGAAGACAGATGAAAAAGTTGCATGCATTTCAGATAAACCATATTCTATTGGGTTGGCTTAATGGTTAATATCCCAATGGAATAAGGTAACCTAGTTATATTTAAATGGTCAGATGTTAACTCCAAAAAAACCCTTTATTTTTGGACTAGTGACATTGCTAAAAATTTCATTCCTGGACATTCTACAGAAATGATGAATCGTATTTTCACATTTTCATACTGAACTTTTTGGAACTGGTTTTGAGAATCTGTTATTCTCATCCAAGAAATAGAAGTAACAAGTGACTCACACCCAATTGTATAACCTCACATTTCTGATGGTCACAATGAACCTCTCAAATTGACCAAAATAAAAATATATTTCACAATGTACTTGACAAATAATTTCAAGGGTACGTACCTTGCAGAAAAATAACTCTGCACACACAGGCCATTCACAGTTGGAAACGATGCTAAAAGTATCTCTTAAAATTATTGGTTATGAAGTATTTTTCTAGTTCTTCCAGTTTTTAATAATGATGATTACTTCCTCCAGTATTTAAACGTAGTCAGATACCACAGTGATGAGCCCCATTGGGTATATACATAGGCAGGGTGTTTTCTTCCAGTTAATACTATTTTTAAATGGTTTCTTCATTGTATACCCATAGCCGAATTACTGGCAAGAAGAAATATCAAACACTGTAGTGCTATTCAGTGCTGGGCTGTATTTTGGCTTCATATAATTTTTTTTTTTTTTACATATAGCTCAGGCCACCATTGATTCAAACTGTGGTTAAAGTGAGTTACTACTTCAGGGAGTACTCTTGCCACACAAATCAAAAATCAAGGGAAGTTGAGGGGTTATTTTTTTTCCCCTCAAACCAGCAGAAAAGAGGCAGTATGTACTCCTCCCTTATTTTGATCTCTAAATACAAACTAGGAGCCTCCGCACGTACTCAAACCAGTCAAAGCAAAGGTTTTTCCCAGTTTATGTGTTTGATAGAACTCCGTCCCTCTTTCCACACAAACACTTACAGGATGCACAGAGAGAGGGTGAGTTGTAAATAACATTAGTCACATCTAACTGCACAGAGATTATTGTTCTCCTGTGAACTCTCTGGAAACTCTCAGTTTTTAGTGATAGTGGCACTCATGATACCCCAGTGCCATTTAAAAATATGTCTACTTGTCTGGAGCTGCAATCAGGAATGAAGATAAAGCTGCAGATGAAACTTGACATGCTTTATTCCCACAGAAGCAGCATATCATCAATTTGAGGTGAAACACTAAGTTAGAGGTGTTTCATTAAAATTTAACCTACAGTCCTAAACTCTCTCATGTGAACAGGCAAGCTAGTCAAGCAGATCACCAGGGGAGTGATTTGGAGACAGTTAAATCATTGACCTGTAACCTCAGAATGACTTTGTTAGTAAAACATTGGCTTTGCTAGTAAAAACCAGAGGACAGGGCTTGAGGGCATGTAGACAGGAATGCAAACGTAATTTTCATATCTGTCAGATGAGTAGCTGCAGCTCTCTTAGCTTTGTGTATAAAATACACAGTGGGCAGTAATGCAAGGAGGACACATAAACTCACCTCTCTAAAAGCCACACAAGCCAGTAACTGGAATCAATCCATCAATTCACTRTAAGGATTACAATGATCAAACGTGTTGTGGTCCAGGTGTAAGTAAGACTGCCTTTCTGTTTTCTTAGCCATGACTCTTACCTCGTCACCACCTGCTCCTTCGTGATCAGCTTGAACACTGATGTTAAACTTTTCCAACTGCAGGAACACCACATTTGTGCAATATGACACTCAGTTCAATCTAATCCTGACTACAGATATGCAATATAATATACAATGCCTTCCTCAGGGTAATACCAGTAGTTTATGTGAAAATACTGATTTTATCTGACTACAATAGAATACTTTGCATCTTTACTCCTTCGCCTTTTTCTTCTCCTCTCCCTCTGGTTAAATCACAGCTTGGTGAAGTCGACTGTTATACCTCTTCAGTGAAAATGACAGTTCCACTCCTTTTATTTTAATTTACCTCATTGTACTGTGTCTCAAATTAGGCCCTTAATTTAATCTGTTTCACGCATTTGCTTACTGATTCCACCTGGAGACTTCCTTTAAATATTCACTGAGACAGGTATATTGCCTTTTACTTCCCTTTTCCCATGCTGTCCACATTGTTGGGAGCCATTATTAATATCAATAACAGTGATCATACTGGGGGTTTCCTAATCCAATAATATTCAGGCAAGCTATCCCATATTAAAAATATACATGTGGACAAGCATTCTGTTGCCCAGCATCACTCAGCTTGTGATCTGCAGGTCACTGGTGTGTGAAATGGCTGCTATCTCCTGACTTCCTCAATGAGAAACAAGTTTGATCACACATGCAAGCCCAAGGGTCCCCATTCATTGTTTTATCATATTGGTATTTTAAATTAAAATGTTTGTAAGAACACTACATTATCATTTTATAAAGAAATTAACTTGCCTTACACTAACAGCTTAATCGTCATGCCTTCTTACAGCCACCCAAACATAGCAGTCATTTTTTGCCAGCAAAGTGGCCCAATTCTCTAGGCAACAGTATGTGTAGCAGTGCTCTATCTTTTGTTTCAATGATCTCTAAATGTAAAGGAAATCTTACAATCTGCTGCAAACATTAAGACAGGAGCTATAGTTTATCACCTTTCTTTCTCTGTGTCAAACTTTGTACACTTTTCATGTGACTCTACTGATACAGGTTTATCTCATATTTACCTACAAAGCAACTCCAGTTCTCTCACTGTGTGAACGTATATGTAGGAAACATCAGCTAAGACAAAGGGACGCATCACAGCAGCTATGATGTAAGCAGGAAATTCACTGTGGGATGATAGCATCATTTGTTAGAAGAAAAAAAAAACCCACAGTAAAAATGGCAACAGCCCACAGATACTCAGAATCTCTAAATGAGACTTTACAAACCAGAAGACGTTTAGAGAGAAGCACAGAGATTGCCAGGATCCCACAAACAGTTACTGTGATCAGAATCACATTGAAATTCCTTTTTTTTTTTTTAATGTGGGAAGAAGATCAGTTTAACAGAAGTTATTCTGAGGCACTATTTCAAGTGCCCTTTGGTTCTCTGAAAGCTCTTCCTATTACAGTATCAGTGGATTAAGAGAAGAGAAGAATGGAGTGCATGTGGGGCAGTGGGAGTTGCTTGCTTTTATCTTGTTAGAAATGACTTTCCTTAAGGACTTCCCTGCAACCTTTTTGTAATAACAAGATTGCTGTTCCCTTTCATTTGTGTGTTTTCGTAACAATACCTTAACTGTGATCTTAGGGGAATTGAGTTGCTGTTCCCAGCAGCAGAGCACAGGATACAAAAGCGCAGTGGTCATCAACCTTTCAAACTGTGAACGACGACAGAAGCTCTAACAATGATCTGATGACTCACTTAGGTCCTCTGGGGAAAACAAGTGACTTGTTACTTTATTTCACTAATTAAACTAGAAACAAGGTCTGTGTCCTTACTGCTGGGTGGACTGCCAAGATTCAGTGCTCTTCTTTTGTAAGCTACCTGATCCATCATTGATGTCAGTCACAGGAATTAGCCTGCCAACAAAATCATAGGGCAGGGGATATCGTGCCAGACACACACTGTTATTCCACTCTTCTGTTAGTCGTTTGGAACATGAAAAAAAATCATCTAACATATTGCCATGTGTTTAAGTCTTTTTGCTTCTTTGCCTTACATACGATCACTGCAAATATCACAAGCTTTCTCCTTTAGTTTTTTTATAATTCTCCATTTATTGTTGCTTTCCCTTCATAAGATCACTCATGCTAGTAGCCAGTCTCTGACTTATCAGTGTTTTGTTCTAATGAAACTTTATAGACATGACTTTTTACACTGTGAAACACCATAGTCAGAATTTGCAGCAAGAATTGCAGATTTTTTACTGCAAAATTATGCTCCAAAGGCCACAAAAGAAACAAACAAAAAAAATCCAGTCCTTTTGATTTCAAAGAAGGACTAAGTCTGGATGACACAGAATGTAACCAACTCAATACAATGTTCCCAAGTATTCAGGCACCCTAAGCAAATACCTGTAAGTAAGAGAAGAGCTGGCCCTGCTCATGACACAGATTGCTACTATCAGAACTCAAAGATGTCACTTTGGTAACCTCAGAGGGGTCCATTAGGGATATCCTTAGGCCTATTCAAAGCTATCAAAGTATCTTTCAAAGCATCTTATTGCTGATCAGTTTAAATCAAATCCTCAGAATTTCAAAGCACTATACTTACCACTGAACCTCTCTTTATACCTTTCAAAATTGAGCATTTATTGTTACCATCTGCCTCTCATATTCTTCCAGGTGCTCTGCTGATTTATTAGGAGCCAATATCCCAAGTGCCTCACTCAAAGAGCTGTATCTTCCTCCTGATTCTGCAATACTGCTTTGCACTGATAATGACAGCATCAGAGGCACTAAGTCCATGGACATAAGTGGTAAGTAGCTGTTACAAAACACTTCTTATGGCATGGTAATTTTTCCAAGGGTGCAAGCAGGTGTTGTGAACGTACCTTGCACAGTCAGGCTCTTAACATGCCTAGTTCAAATCCACTGCAAAGGGTTAAGCACCACAATTTCTTTCAGTCACCTCCGGAAGTAATGAAACCCAGTGATGAAATACACTTTGTTACAATTCTGCTTTATCCTTTTGCTGCTAAATATATTGTCCTTTGGCTTCATAGAGAAATGTATTGTTTTGTGGTGCAAAAATAAAATGTAAAGATTTATCACTTGTCTTTGTCTAATACTAGAGTTTTAAGATGTTTGCATAAATTTCCTCTACACATTTTTCCTTTCAAAGATAAATAATCCAAGTCTTTAGATTCATGATGGGATGAACTGGTTGAAGAAAATATACATTTCCTAAATAGATGCAAGTATATAATAATCTCTTTACATTTTAATACAGATTTTAAGAAGACCACCTCAGTTGTCCAATAAAACAGGATCTAAATTGGAAAGTAATTAAGGATTAATTAGACTGTGGAATCTGTGTTTGATCTCTTTAATAAACCTGTTTATTCTCATTGACAATAATGTTGCTGACCCTTTCTTGTTTCAGAATAGCAAAGAAAAAAATGCCTTCTTTTTGACTGTACTGATTTCTGAGAATGTATTAGCCAAGTAATAAACACCCTCTTCTAGTGGAGATGCTATTTTTGTAAACACATCTGTAGCTTCTGATGAATGAAGAGGAAGAATAACTGAAGACCAAAAAAAGCTGAATAAATCGTTATAATCCTTGGACTGCATAAATATCCTGTCTTTTGCCAGCAGTTATAGGTTCTGGCCAGCTATCAATGCCTGGGGAATATTCCTGCATAAGTTCCATTAGTGTTAAGAGGACTTATTCTCRTAAATCCCAGGGGTGTTGACCGCAAAACAAAACTCTACATAATAGTAAAAAGGGATAAGAAATGAAATATCTGAACTGGCAGGAGCTCTCAGCTGGGACTACTATTTGAGATAAATATTAGTTTACTTAATTTGCTCTCTCTTCCATAAGAACACAAATAACCTCCTCTTTCTTTAGACACTCAAGCAAGGAGACTGTCTACAGTTTTACAGCATTGGATTTAGGCCTGATTCTCCTGAGGAAAATCCTAACACATGGCTGGGTCTCTCTGGGCTTTGCTGAGGCTGCTTGGTAATGCACCTAATGAGCATATATTTCACAGTCATGCCCCCTTCTTCTGAGAAAACCTTCCACCTGTTTCCACCTGTAGCTGTTAACAGGCAGAAACCATGGTACCATTTTAAACACTGGTCATACAGTAAGCTTCAATCAAAACTATACTTATTTTGCTAGAGGGCAAAACTTAGGGTAACATCATTCAATGGTAGCAGGAAATATGTATGTACAAATATTTGTATACATAAAGAAATGTATAAAATATATCATTTTTTGAAAAAGTGAAATAGATCTCTTTAATTATTTCTTTCTGTTGATTTTTTAGGTTTATATTTCTTTTCTTTTTTCTCAACTGGTAAGTTGAGTAGATTTCCAATCCACAAAAATTTAAGTGGGAGGGTTCATTACAGTATATCCCTTCTGCCTTTGCCATTCCTACAATCTTTCTCATTAAAAACTGTTTGTAGCTTTGTTTGTAGTTCCTCGCCTGGCTACCTATGCCCCACTGAAGCTCTTACTACAAACCCAAGTCCTGAGTCTGCTCAGTTGTCTCTGCTCCTAGCTCAGGTCACCAGCGGGATGGCCCTGCCAGTGTGGGTTCTGCCCTCCTTAACAAAGGGAGGGACTCAGCAGCTGTGCTGTCCAGGACTCTGCCCACCTCCCCCTCCTGAACGTGTGGTGGGTGGTCTCCTCAGCAAGCCACCTTCAGTGAGGCAGTCTGGTGTGATGGCACCTCAGGGGACAGGAAGATACCAAGCTTGGAGCTGGGGGGTTGTTTCCTCAGTGGGGTCTCACACCTGCGGTCTTCAGCACGCAACCTATGTTCTGCAGACCACACGCTAGAGCAGATCAAAGCCTGCACAAGCCATCTGCTTCATACTCTGGGCACTTGGCCCAGCCAACTCTCTACATGTGGAGGACCCTGCCCCCTCCACCAAAAGAGGAGATACCTGGCAGCATGCTGCTGAAGCAACATGCCACCTCCAAACTTACTCCCTCCCCTTGTTCCCTTGATCTTCACAGCAATTTACTGTCTGTGAGGGGAGTCCCAGGTAACAGCATATGAGTAAGTAGGATGTTTCTGAGCTTGGATCTGGGATTCTGCCATCTCAGTGGAGTCCTGAACCCATGGTCTTTAACAAGTTAAGTCAAGCCTAACAGCCCTTGCACTGGGCAGGGCTGTAGCAAGCTTTGTATGTGCAGCAAGGTCTGTGTCTAGCCCTCTCTGTCCCTGTCAGCCTGCCAAGACCCAGTCACCTCTCCTGCCTGCAGACTTCAGTGCCTTAGGTAACATTATCTCACTCATTTATCCCATTGATGTGTTATTTTGCAGTCAATGAATTCTGGAATATTTCATTTGTGAATTACAGTAAACATTCAATTAAGCACTTGCAGCCAAATGTTCTCTTCCTTGCCATGCATTTTTCTCTATTGGTTCAAACCTAGCCAAAAGCAAAATTTAACATCAGAACACAGTAATTTTTCCTCATTCTCTCTCCAATTTTTACAGTGCTGAAGCCATTAGAGGAGAAGTAGCCAAAAGGAGTAAACGGATCAGTGTCACAACTTCCAACTGTCCCTGCTGTAAACAAAGCAGAATGGTAACAGATACAGAAAACACGCTAGGTCTGTAAGGAACACATCCTGCTACATAAGCAAAGGTGTTTTTATTCAAATAATGAAGTAAAGGGTAGAAAACACAACTAAATTACCTAAAGCATTTTGATACAGGTTCACAAAATACTATGTGTAAAATTAATTCAATCTGGATATAATACAAAGGCAAATGAATTGAAAACCAATTTAAGACAGACTATAAACAGGAAGAATGATAAAGGGCATTTAGGGAGAGGAGATGTGAGGTATTTATAGGATCCAAATCTACTTAACATCTTCCAAAAGTATTCTTTGAAGTGCTAAGAAGAACATGCAAAAGGCAGACAAATTCACTTTGAGATATGAAGACAGGCTCCTGAAAAGGTAAAACAAGAAATTATGTTCTGCAGACCAACATCTAAAACATGACCAGATGCAGTCCTTTAACCATCCTCTGGTCACCTTTAAATATTCCTCTCCCTACTTGCTCTCTAGTCCGTACCTTGGCTCCAGTACTTGCTAATACCTCAGTTATGTTTCAGGGGAAGTAGTTGTAAGGACTGTTTTCAGCAATTTTTTATACTTATACTTTCTCATCCTAAAACCAAATACATGCAGCTTCCTGGCTATTCTACTTTGCATTGGCTGCCAACAGTTTAGTAGCTGTTTTGGGATGTTTGCCAGGTATAGACTAGTCAGGTAGAGGGTTATGTTATTTTCCTTATAAACTCATTAATAATTCTAGGGATTGGGACTAAAAGCTCTAGAAACCTTGAGAACGGCTTTCACCACTCAAGATTTACCACCCAGAAGAAAAATCCTGAAGGGCTGTGACTTTTGATTTTTCAATCTCTTTCTGGAAAGGCAGCAAAAATCTTTCCCAACAGAAAATTTCATGTATCATATCATATCACAGCACATCATAGCATATGTAGAGCAATACTGCAGTGGCTCCCAAAGACTTTGGATCAATTCTCACCATTTCTCAGGCCAAGAACACTCATTATGAAGAGTAAAATTGAAACAGTATAAAAGTGAACCACCTACAGACTGCTTATTATGGTCTCATAGACCATTACTTGGAAGCCACAGAATTCCTTTAGGCCAGCACAAAAAAATAACCTTTCAGTAGCCGTGCCTTTAGTTTAGTCAAAATATTCCTGACCAGTTCTATCTTTCGACTTTAAAGGGCCATGTTAATATGGGTGGGATTTCTGACAAGTCATGCATTTCAAATCCCCCTTTCTCAAATGTATTCTATATATCTTCATTTTCCTTCAACAGCTTGGTGAAGCTATGAATTGACTGCAAAAAAAAGACAGCTACAGAAAAAAAAACCCTAATCAGATCAGAGGACATTTACATATTGTTATTTCTGCTATCATTACAAGTCAAATATAATTGCTGTGCAAATAGGTCAGCATTTTATTCAAACTTTTTCATGTGATATAGTTTGATTAAGCAATATAATCTCAAAACTATTCTTTTGACATTTTGTCCCARTTGTTTTGCTGACTGCTTTGTCTCTGTTGGATATATTGAAGAGAGTAAAAGGAACAATAGGAGCTACAAATAGTACTACTCTTTATTACCTATAAATAGGTGCTGTAAATTTATAGTTCTAATATACATAACATCACAAATTCTCACTGTCTTGAAACATGTTGCTGCCTTCCCAACTGACTGTGTCATCAGTCACTGATGTGACTGTTTGTTTGTTTAGATACATCTTAACAGCATATGAATTTGGAATGCATAGAAAAGAATTAACTTAATTACACTGATTAGCGATTCCCCTTTTGGTTTCTACTAAACCTATACAACCCCTCAGAAGCCATAATAGTACAAGAGGAACTTGGTGATAGAGTAATTTTTTCCTTATCACATCTGTCCTCTGAATAGCAACAGGACAGTGGGAATCTGATGGTCCTCAGAGCACTATTTTAAAAACATTACTCCAGATCAACAGTCCCAGGGACTGTTTACATTAGCATGCCTCCTGAAAAATTAATCCACATCTCTCAGTTGCAAAAAACAGTATGTCCTTTTGGACAGAACACATTGAAAACATGTTACGAGAAGCAGCTGCTGCTTATGTATTGAAATACAGAAAYGACCCCACCTGATATCCAAACCCGCATCCAACTTTTTTTTTTTTTAGTTCTTGTTACTGGCAGCTCAGATACATAAGTTTGCTTTTCTTTTTGTATTTGCAAACAAAATATTCAGAAATTCCTAGACTATAATTAATGAACTTAGAGTTTTAATGTACCTGAAATCTTTTCAAGGTAACTTACCAGCTGACACTAGCATGGGGAACAAGACCTCATATTTCAGTTAGCAGGAAGATAGTTTTGTTGAAACCAATTCAATAGAAAATTCCATGAAAATCCATAAAGAATCAGCCTTGGGGTATATTGAATTAGCAGGATGCGAACGAAATGGAAAAGAATGAACACCAAAAGTATCAACTCTCCAATAATTAGGTAACGTACTGAAAAGTTCAAAGGATGAAAATTATGTATATACATACATAAAAAAATTCCCACAATCAATGCCAGAAATCCTAACTTTGCCCTGGGCTCCTGAGTGTTCTACACAAGCTCTAAACAGATGAATGGTTCTTACTAAGGAATAGAGCTATATATGTGATTGAACACTATTCTCCAGGAACAAAATTCATCCTGGGCACTTGGCATAAACAGATCTCTATGTCACATGGGCAATCAATGAATCTCTACACTATAAGAATTTCACTTTTATTTCCATAGGTGATTTTTATGATTATTTACACAATTACAAAGATGAGGAGAAAAGTCTGTAACAGAGCTAGAGGAAAAAAGCAAACAACTTTTCGGAAYAGTTCTTTTCGCTTGAAGAAATAGATATGTATTCTGTGTATCAGTGTGTACCTCAGTTTGACAATGTTTTTGTTTCCTTATCCTTTCCTTTCTTAGTAAGAAACATTTAATTATAACTAAGGCCCTGTCCTGAGGAAACTATCCCAACTCAAGGAAGTATTTAACTTACGTGTATAACTCCATGCCTGAAGTACTTTCCTCAACAGGGATAACAGATCTAACCATGGTCTAAACTGTTTCCTCACTAGCATCTGAAAGGCCCAGTCTCTCAACACTTACAAATATATCAAGATTCAGAGACCAGATTTTCAGGAAACAGCCTATGGACTCTAACAGGCTTTGCATGAATCTTTAAAAGTATTTCCATGCAGTGCAGTTCAGCAATACCAAATTTAGCTCTATTTTTTTTTTGCTGGTTTGAGTACCAGGAACTGTGTAAGTTACATAGAAGAGAGTTCAGTAACAGCTCATTTTTCTGCTCTTTTCTGTTTAGAGCTAGCTTTGCCAACTCTACAGTACCTCACAGGGAACAATAAAGACATATACTTATTGTGTGTCTCAAAAGCAGAAACAAAGTTCATAACTGTGGTACCAAAATGTCCCTGAGCATCTTAGAAATCTGTCTTCATAAGAAGCATCATACTATGAAAAGAAGGGAAAGAAACTCTGTTTAGTTAAAGAAGAAATAATTTTCAGACTCTTAAAGAGATTTCTCAGCATTTATTAATAATTTGTTTTGTATAGTTATAACACTGCTTCTATACTTTTAGAAAGTCTTTCAATGGGATAGTATCTATCTATCTATAGTATCTATCTATAGTTTCTATATCCTATCCTATTGAAAGACTTTCTAAAATTAGTAAAAATGTATTACATCCAGATGCCACTAGAAGTTATTATGGTTTCAAAATCTAATAGGATAAAAATATAGCAAAATTATCCTATATTAGGATCCAAAGCAACCCCAATATATAAAATTGCATTCACCCTTTAAAAACAAATCATTAGAAGAATAATAATAAAAGACATGAGTTCTTCAAATCATGCTATTTAAGTTGAAAACTATTTCTACAAGAAGGTTCCATGATTTATTGACCATGGATTATTAACAAAATAGCCCAATCTAAACACACATAAATCCATTGTGTTTTGCAGATGAAAGAATTACGAATTGTTGTAAAAAAACATTTCTCTGAATTGAGTAGCATCCAAGCTAGTTTTACAAGCAACAGCTGTGAAAAAATGTGCATGGCAAAAAGAATTCAGAAACAAAAGCAACAACACAGTTGGGGAATAGATGTTTTGGAACACTGCCTTCTTGTCTTCCAGAGCAAATATTTGGTTTTGATGCAGAGAAATAAATATTGTGAGCCTGACTCACCATTTCAAGTATACAACTGCTCAATCAGTGACAATATATATTAATGTTGTTAAACATTTTCAATACATAAGCAAAATTATTTATCTGGTACAAATTAACAATAGAGCAAAACTATATGTAAAAGGATAAGGGAAACTGTTTTGTTTTGCACTCAGTATTGCTAATCTGTACTATTTAAGTAAGGACTTCCACAAAAATGATGAAATTGAACATCTTTTTATTTCTCTTTCAGTTTTTGAAGTCTCTGGCTGTGTCCCTTCAGCTACTGGATTTTTTCCTGTGTAAATAAAGAACTAAAAAATGTATTTGTATTAATAAAATGGCTAAGAGTTGTAGTCACAGACTATGTGCCATGAAAACAAAGAATGAAAAGACTTTCTATGACAAGGACACCAGTTATTCTACAGTAAAACTTTATAATATAAATGTAGGACAAGAAAAGACCTGAATATGAACAGGCACTGAGCCCAAGTAAGTAATGAGAGTGTTCCTCTGTTTTCAGTTTATCTGCTCACCTCTGGTCCTAAAATGGGTCATGTTAAAGACGAAAAAAATGTCAGGGAAAAGAACATGTTTGGTTTTACCAAATTCAGAACAAAGATCTTCAAAATTTAACTGCAAAATTCTAGCAAGTCTTAGAATGAACCCATGTCACTATTGAAAGAATTATAAAGTGTTCAGACTTATTAGGATTTTCATGTACATGGCATAGAAAAAAAAAACAGAAAACCTTTCACACAAATAGTACATCTTTGTCACACTTAGTGTTTCCATCCATAAACAAAAAGGTGCTAGAATTTTTCTCAAAGAAAAATGACAGCACTTTTTAAAGCAGATAAGATATTTTCTCTATCCTCCTTCTAACAAGGAGATTACACACATTAATCTTTTCCCTGTCCTCCCCCACAAATCAGCCAGCCAAACAAAAAATYCTGGATGTCTGAGGCCAAAAGAAAGCATTTCAGCAAAGTAACTAGCATTGATGACAAAATTTTACAAGGAAGTACAGTGCAATTTCAATAGTAGATAGTATTATCAGGGCCACCTATTACAAAGGCATATAGGGTATTTCTTTAAAAGGAAGAAGAAAATAAAAAGAATGCAATTCAAGGCTCGAAGAAGCAAAACTTGTAGGTATTACTTTTGCTGTCCCAAGTTTTTAGTCTTTGCCCTACTCCTATTCAGTCTAAAACTCACAAATGTATGTTCAATTCTCCACACTTCTTAAAGGCTGAAACTCAACCTCAACAGAAGATCATATTATAGTATTATAAGTAATCAATAACCTGACTTAATTTTCTAAGGGCAGGAGACCTCTGTGATCATACTAGCCATGTGGTCAACTGTCCATCTGCTTTTCTTCCTCATGCACACAATTTTTGAACATATCTAATAATTTCAACCAAATCTGAGAAAATATAAAATATGAAATATCACATTTTATGAAAATATTTGACTATATAGAAGAAAAAAGGGTAAATTAATCCCCAACACATTCATGCACACACACATGCACCAGGAAAAGGGTTGCAGTGTGACCCCACATACATTTTTAGAGACCAGAGAAGCACATGCAGGGCACATAAATGAATGCTTCAACTTCAGGAAAACTTTTCATTCAGAATTTGGGATAACAAGAGTTATGACGTACAGATCTACAGTATACCTGGCATCATAAAGTTTGTGCTCATAGAGCTATTTAAGCTGTTTGTTCTGACTACTGATAAAAATGTATGCCCTAAATATTATCTTGTTTTATGAAGCTTTCCTCTAGTACCCTGAAGATGATACGTACTAAGAATTGTCTCTTCATGGAACTCACTTCCTCTGTTTCCTTTCCAGGTCCCTTTTCTAAATACCGAATGGGAGTCCTTCTGAATCTTGTTTATGTTGCCCTGCACTCTTTTAAGGTCTCTTCTGCAAGGAAGCGAATCTCTCCATCTACTTCCAGGATTTTCACATCTTTCCCGCAATGTTCATTACTTCTGACATCTTTAGCAGCTTAGCCCAGCCTGGAGAATTAACTTAGATCTTAGAGTTACATAGTCACACATTTGTTTGCCATTTATGAAAACTATAAACAGCTGAGATTTTAGGAAGTCTATTCATAAGCATTGTAGATCGACAAAATTATGTACATGTCTACATTTTTCAAACATTCAGCAGCTAATTTAGAGGTTTCTGAGGCTTAACATAGGTTTAATACAGAAGCTTTACATTTCTAGAAAATAAACTGTTCCTTTTCATTACGTCAGATGCTACTTGGTACACAGATTTGAAATGGTTCATGATGACTTGTGGGGGGAAAAAAAGTATCAAAACCTAACTTGCTTTCCTCACTTTTCTAGATTCCTTGATGTCACTGTGAGATGCTGTGCAGAGTGTATCTTTCTAGAGAAGTGCCGAAGCTAAATAACCTCTGTTGGAGTGTGGAGACAGGCACAAGGGGAACATCTTAGTTTTATTTATTTCTAAAGCACTTGAAAACGTTAAGTAAAGGATGAGCCTTAGGGTCGTTATTTATATATAAATTTCAGCATAATCTGTCAAGCTGCTTCTGGTATACCCTTGACAATTTATTCAGAAAAATATTCTTAGAATTCTCTCTTCAAGGTAAAATACTTCCTACTAAATATGGAAAGCTAGAATGAAAATGATGAGGAGAGAGGGCAGTTGACCAGAATGTGTGTTTCTCTAGGTTTTCTGTTTACATGTTTTCTGTGTGGTCAGAAATGCTCTCAGAATCTGCTCTGCTGGGTCTCTAAATCCCTTAAGTGTTCAGCTTGTTCAAATCCCAATAGGTGTATAGGAACTGCTTCCCTACCTGAAGTGATGAAAAAGCAGGGATATTAGGTCTGGATTTACATAACTGCCTTTGATCAATATTAATCACTCTTCATTTAAGTGCTTTTAACTTGCATGGTACTGATTTCCTTTAGCTCCAGGCCTTTTTGAGGACTCTCAAAGTATTATCTCTCATTTGTGGAAATGGGAGTCAAAAGCTGTACCACGTGTTTACTCTGTAGTTGCCTCTAGGCTGGAAAAGTGGCTGAGATCCCTCATAATAGTTTTCATAAACCTCTGGACCTCATTTATTTCTGCCATCCTGCCTGGCATAGGAGATGATGGGGTGCGAAGACCCCTTGAAATGTTACAATCCTGCTCTGCTGCACTGGTTGTATCAGTGATGTGCTAAAGCTCAGCAGTCACCTCCTGTAACAAGGACGATCCTACAGGAAAAGAGTCTGGGCCTTATCACAACAGTTCTGAATTCCACTTTGAAAAACCAGGTGAGAATGACAATTTTTTACTACCGGTCACAATTTTATTAAATGTGAAAACAACTTCCCACTATTTGGAGTATTAGTGAAAAGGAAATAATCTTTTGTGGGGACAAGATATTTAGGACACTGGAAAGGTCCTAGAGGGACTGGGATCATCAGTATGTTACATTTATGCAGGCAGGTCTCTCCTGTCCCATGAAAGCAAGCAGCCCTGACATGAACATTACAGACTGGATCATACTGCCCGCTGCACCTTTCAGGGCTACACTGGCTTCACCTCTGAGACAGCATATGGTTTTCCAATGAAGCTGTCACTGCTGTTCCTTCACTCTTAATAGTCACTGTTACTGGGAGGGTTTCTTCACAAGAGGTCTCCCAATAATGTAAACACGTTTTCCTGTCTTTTTGCACCAAATAAATTCCATCCAGATGCAAATATTACTTCCTTATTCTCCCAAGGGCCTGCAACAGTCTCCCTCCTTATCAAAACTGCAAGGCTCCCATCATACAATCCAGTCATCAATTGGTTTAAAGAAGAGCAGGTGTCAGCTTTTGCCTAAAACTTTTTAAGGTTGCTAAACATAAGTCTGGTAAGTATTACRTAAACACACCTGTGACCTGAGGTCAAAAAACCTCAGCATGTATCAAAGCAGCCTAGAAGAAAGATAAAATCACAGGTATTTATGTTGAAATTACAGTTAGGCAAATGTTGATCTTTTCTGATGCATCTGTGTATGCAATTTAACTCATATAAGTGCAGGAATGCACATAAAACTAAAATGTAAATTTAAACTCTGATTATCTTTTGTGTACAAAATACAATTTTAGTGAAATAAATAGAATTGCAAGTGGAGGTGAATTTGGTTGGCCAGTTGCAAAGAATCTACCACATAGCATATAAGCTAGGTTCTGAAAGATAACTCACAAATTTAATGAGCGGTAACATTAAGCCCCATTTTACATTTCTGAATATACTGAATACTAAAAGGTCTTGCACTAAAACCTTCAAAGTACCTGTATGATGAAAGAACTTACAGCTTCTTTAGAAAAGTGACTTAAGTGATTTGAATTCAATTATCTCTTTGATAGACAAGAAGAATTAACTGGTTCTGAAACCTTCATTCATTTAAGTGGAGATGATTTTCTGTAGCAGACATTTTCCCTAAAACAAGTCATTCTAAGAAGATTCTTAAAATGAACTTGAAACAGAGAATCTTTGGGGAAGAAAAAAGAAGAGAAGGGAAGGGAAAACAGAAGCCTGTACTCTGAAATGCTATTTTTTCACAGCAAGAAAGGTTGGCTGAATCTTTTAGCGAATATTTAACTATAATAAAGACTTGCATTAAGCATCCATTTTGKTTTTTTTTCATTTGTGAAGCTGAGCAAATTGCCAAAGTGTATTGACTTGGAAGATTTTTTTTCACTGTCTTCAGGTTTCAGTCCGTAGGCTCTGTATGACCCCACATCTATTTCCACATACTGAGTTGCTGTGGAGCTTTCTCATGATGGAAAGGTCAAACAAGTCAAAACAGAAAACATCATTGTGGATCAGTGCTCTGGAAAAAATGACTAGGTGCATTCTGACTTCTACTGGATGTGCCAGGCTTAAAATTCTATATAGTAAAAGAATTATGTGTATGTTTGCCTTTTGCTGAAATTAAAATGAGGACTATGGATGTTTGCTGAACAGGAACACCATACATGAAATTATACTCTTCATCTACATGTTATTTAATTTTTATCAGGGGAAGGTCCTACTCCAAAACCTAGACAAAAAGGACAAGTACTACAAAACAGAGTATCTCCTTTGCTTCATTGTCTTTAATCGTATAAGAGTACTAACCACAGACAGAAAAGGAAAGGTAGTAGTACAGAGGCAATAAAAATGTTAACTTTGAGATTGTCAAAGCTGTGGTGTAAAAGTAAAAGTGTATGTTTATATATATCCAAAAATGCTGAGTTTTACAGCTGTAACAAGAAATCATAGGGACAGGGAATAAGGAAGGAAACTCATTAAAATGTATTCTTTAGTTTCAGGTTCTTCTTATTTTAACTCCTGTTCTGATATTACTTACTGGATCAAAACAAAAGTACATGCAACCAATTCTGTATCTTTCTGTGTAAGACTAACCTTTCCTTTAAGTAAAGTTCACAAAGAACATCATAGACATTTGTGGGAGAAAGTGCACTTCCATCTACTTAAGAGAATCAGACCAACATGACTTCCTCCTTCATTCCTCCTTCTCACGGCTGATATGTAAAGTAATAGTAAGGCCTAATACCACCACCCTGGATTCAGCAAATCTTTCACAACTGAATGCAAATTCTGGCCAAACCAGCCTCAATTCTGGTATAATTACAAGCCCAGACCTTGGCCCTACTTTAAACAAACTTTCAAAAGACTTGGGCTGAGTTCTGAGTGAACCACCTTCCAGAACATAGGAAAGTAGTCAAATATATGTGTACAGAGGATGAAGGATTTACAGTTTTGGATCTCACCCAAGCCAAATTTGGAAGGCATCACTGAAATTCTCTTTGAACCTTGCACTTAAAGCAAGCCTGGTGGAATGCCAGGTGAATCAAAAACAGTGCAAAAAACGGTTTCTGTATCCTCTTGTGAACTCACACTGTTCTAGAATTTAAAATCTATATAAAATAGACATACACTATGACTCTAAAAAGCCAGGAATCTGGCTGTATAGAGGCCTAACTTGATCATTTTTTAAAGTGAAGAGTGTATGGGGAGACTGGATTAGAATGAGTATTAGGATAATTTTAAATACACCAAGGCTCCTAAAGATAGCAAAGCTTGACCTTGTACTGAATATGTAGACTTTTTGTGAATAGCCTTAAGAAAACCATTTACTCACTGACCTAAATTCAGAGAATGTCTCTGCAGTAAGAACAATGTGGAAATGGATGCCCTAGAAATATATACTAAAGCTTGCAGGTCCTGTAACACTGTTACATCTTTATCAGATGTGAACTCCTACATTTATCCTGAATACATCATCAGCTCCGCTAGTCACCGAAGGGCTTCCCTAACACTTTCTCTATACCCCAGCAATGGCCAATAACAACGGTACTGTCCCTGTTTAGAGAAGATACATTAAACCTGTTGATATACATGTGCATCTTGGAAAAGCAAGTCAACAAGAATCATCTGAAGTGTTGTTTTAGTGAGTGCTGTTTCATTTACAAATAACAGATCACACTAAATTTGCAAATGTGAGATCAAAGGGGAAGTTTCTTGTTAGCAGTCAGCAGCACGGGCCTGTTTGGCTCCCTCTTTTTAAAGAACTGGGATACTATACAGGCTGTTACACTTTCTCTTCCACTCGAAATTGAAAACACCCCAATCTTATTTCTTAAAGCTAGGCTGGAATGCAGGACAGTGTGCTGGCTGTATTTTACTACACTGGTAAAATGTCCAGGCTCTCTTGAGGGACGAATATGATGAATATTCTTCACTATATTTAGATACATATAACTCCAAGATCCTCTCATCTCCTCAAACACACATAAACAATAAAAATAGTTTTCCTGTCAACTGTGCAAATCTCAGCTGGCATTGTGCCAATACCATATTTAGTGATTCACCAGAATGTAAAACTGCCATGAAACTTATTTCATTACGTCTAACAGCAAACAAGTTTAATCTCAAAGTCTAATGACGAGGTTGCTGCCATTTTCAAATTCACCTTGTTTGGTCTTGATACGAGTTGAAAAATTGGACAGGAGCCAACTGAAAATGAGGTGTTACATGGCATAAATGGTGTCGTCTTTGGTATATAAAAACTTCATCAATTTTAAGGTTTGTCTATTTGAAGAGTGTGAGCATGCTATGAACACTAAATAAATAGCAAATAAAAAGATAAATGGATGGCTATTACCGCAAATAAAATAGAGGAAAATATCAGGAAAGCCAAGATTGTCCATAGTTCCACAAACATAGACTTTGCTGTATAATCCAGTATTGTGATCTATATCTCTGCTTTTTGAACATGTAACAGTAACTTTTGAAATATGAAAAAGAATAAATTGATTAATGAATAGTGGCTAAGTCTGTAGAGTCAGATACAATACTTCAAAGCAATATTAACTGACCCAGAGTATCTCAATGAAGTATTTTTACTGGTCAGAACTGATTAAATGTGCCCGAGTTAAGAAAAAATGTTAACCTGCTCTAATATTGTAGTTTTCACATGTGGAAAATGTAACATTGTTATGTGAATGGTGGATCCACAAAATTCTATACAGATGATTTGAAATTAAAAAAAAATCTTGATTCTTCTGTGATTTATACTGACTGTAGGTGTTTTTCATGTGGTTAGTCTAAGTTTAGACCTAGGTCTGAAACACTGCTTTAGAAGATTTACAGAATTTTTAAATGCTTTTCCCAGTAATATGACTTAAGATGGACACTTCAAAAACTTTTATTTTAACCATTTTTTCTTTTGGTTTCTGGTATGTTAGATATACTTTCTAGAAGCCAAACATTTACAAATGGGTGTCTTCCTATTATATACTCTCTAGTACAAATCTCTTCCTTTATTTTTCTCCTCACAGTGTTTCTGGGTCTCAATTTATTTATACAAATCTTACTCTTTCTAAATCTCATGTTACATTTCTTTTTTCTTCCTCCCGTTTCTTTGTCTTCTCTATTACACAGAACATCATCCTGAAAACCTTTATACTAGAGTAAAATAGATTCTGAGTCAGTTTTTAATGAAGCAAGAGCAGACCACTGAACTCTTTAAGAGTAACTTACATTAGCACTTAATACATGTCATGTAGTACAGCATGATGCTATGCAGAATATAATAAAAAAGACTAAAGTGGGATTATTTTTAAGCTTTACTTTTCTAAGCCTACAGTCTTGCTGATTTTAGCAGGCATTGACTTGTATACATTTATTACCAGTGAAATTCATTTTAACTGCCTAAAGGTAATTTAAATTCTATATTTGGTATTGTACATGTATTTATCAGTATTAGGAAATACATTAGAGCTGTTTCCTYTCCTTATTAGGCTTTGCCATGTGTCGCTTTAGTTTCAACATGTCTGATACTGAACCCCTTCTACACAAATTCTGAATCTGGAGAACGTACACTACTGTGTTGTCCAAAGGAGAAAAGCTGGGCCTAACTCTGTCATTTTCATTACCATTTAAATGTTCTACTTAGAATATTTTATTTGCAAATTTCTCCTGCGTCTGCAACACTACCAAATGTCTAATCTAATGAAATCACCACAATCAAGTTTCTAATCTAGGAAAGCATGTTAATTCATGAATAACTTTAAGCACACGGTAGGCTTGCTGAAGTCAACTTAAAGTTTGGCTCACGGTTAGTGACATGGCTGGACCAGATCCCAAGAGACTATTAAAAAAATAAATTACTATGGCAGACATCTTAAAAGCTGACTCTCAAAACAAAATATGTGTGCTCACCTTCATAGTGTGCACAGCTAAACACCAGGAAATGGAATCTACAGGTGGTATGTTCAAAAGTGCCCCAAAGAGAGAGACACAAGTTCCCTAGAGGCATTAAATAAGAATTGGCACTTCTTTCATAAGTATTTTTGAACATTCCAGCCTAACCAGATACCACATAAATGTTCCTTAAGAAACTGGTTAGATAAGATCTATTACCATGTTAAATACGAATACAAAAATAAGTGCCTAAGGATACAGGAGAAAGATAATAATAAAAGACAGTGGGGGAGTGCCTGAAAGTAAGTTTGTTGGCTAAAAAAAAGATTTTCCATTTATTTYTATAATAAAACTAAAGACAGAAGAAAAAAACCCAACAACCCACTAGAAGAATTATTGGTGTTTCTGAAAGGGAAGGGGGGATTATCATTTTCATTGGTACAAAAGTGATTCAAGATTTTGCTTAATAAAAAAATGAGTTCCTCTAAAATGATAATTAGTACAATGTTCACGTTCTCTCAAATGAAAATATAATGGCAGTTAATTTGTCAAGAATACTATATTTTTAACTTCTTATCCAGCAAATACTATCTTTTTTACTTTGTTGATGGTGTCAAGGAATATTTACGGTCAAGACTGAAGCTTTATCATGTAAAGATTTGTGCAGATGCTTAGCACTGGTATTAGTAGTATTATTCATTTGGTGAAAATTAATAAATGTAAAGAACTTGGAAAAATGAGACAATATATGCAAAGTAGGTATCTTTTGGATACTTTTGGATAATTTATGAACCTTATTGAACTTTGAATAACTTTTGGAACTTTACTGATGATAGAAAACCCTATTCCTTCAATTTTAAGTTTTAATCATTATTTCTCAGTATCTGGGTGAGTGATATCAATAACTTTTCTATCAGAAGAATAAAGGGGAAGTCCGCTGTTAATAATTACTACTCAGTATTTCATAACTTGATTCTCACCTGGCCTGCAACAGTATGCATCCAAACTGTATTGGACTTCCAGTAATGTAAGATCTATGATACCTCCTCTGAACAGTAGAACAACAATGATATTATCGGCATTAATAAATAAAAATAATAAAAAACTTTACAAAAATTTTTTTCCTACATGTTTGTATCTTATTTGTGTTGTATCCTCAGAAGAATGCCTGTAATACAATGTTACAGGCATTAGTTAGAAAATTTGTTAAGTGTCTCTTGTTATAAAGAAGTTCTTTCTAAAAGGCTGTGGGTAAATCAGCAGAAGCCTCAGTCTTCTCCTTCCTATTGCATCGTATGTCACACAACCGTAAAACCGAGACTTTGACAATCTGCAGTATGACTGTGGATTAAAAGTCATCTTGCTAGCCCACAAATTTCAAGTTGTTTGCACATTTTCTTTCAGGGAATTACTTGTCAGAGCACCAGTTTTAGTAGAGGTGCTGCGAATACTTTCAGTACCATGCTTACACTTTTATGCACTGAAATCAGATTAGTTTTTCTGTATTGGCCCCTATTATGTCCAACACAGCTTATTCCACTCAATAACACTACCCAAACTTTTTATTCTGTTTATTACTATTTACAACCTAGCAAAGAGAAAATGTTATATAAAAATAAAAATATTATGGAAACACCTGAAATTCCTAACCAAGTATATCTTTATAAATGGCAGTGAGGAGACCATCCCTGTCCCAGAAGGCTTATTATGCATACTGTTTTAAACAGAGGGCCTTATGGTAAAATTCTGGCCTTGCTGAAGTCAATAAACTTCTTTCCTTCTCCTAAGACTGCACATTCTTTATGTTCTGCTCTTTATTTACTTTATGCCTGACCTTGTAAAGATAGAGTACATAAAGCTAAACATCTGAATTGTTCCGCTGAAATCAGCAGAACTACTTCCAGTTGTATAAAATCAAGCATGTGAATTTTTGTGGGCTCAGAGACTCACTTGAAGAGACCTGTTCTCTACACAAGGAATGTTATCTTCATACGTAATGTTTAAAGTATGCATGAAGTTGAAAACAATGCTGTGGGCAAACAGTGTTTCCAAAGCTATGCAAACACCTTGCCCCTCATTTTGAAGATCTCAGAGGTCCTTTCAATCACTGGGATTTTAATGACCCTCCTTGTTAGTCTTGTAAGCTCAGTTTTGAAGGTTAGAAAATGTGTGATGATTCTGCACTGGATCAGAGCAGAATCCTTAATAAGCAATACACTCATGCTAAGGTGACAGAGTTAAGCATCCATTTGGTACCTCAGTATAAATTTTAATTCCCTTATTTCAGGGCTATGCTAGCAGTAAATCCCAGCTAGCTTTGAAAGCAACGCTGTTGAGCATTGAAAACCCAACATAATATACAGTTTCTAAAAAGAGGCAATGTGTATATTTTGTAAATACATATCTACATTAATATTCAACAATTGCAAAAGAGACTTAATGAAAATGCATTACCCTGAAGTTCCTATTGTATCCTTTTCTCCCACCTTTTTCCTTTCTTTTTATAAACTGTAGTTAGTGCTGTGACTGTGTTTATATGCATCTTCAAGGCACCTAAAATATTTTGACTACAATTGTAGTATCTAGCACAATATTATAATAGTGTTCCAATAAACAAATAGCAATACATATACCAGGATGCTCTCTGTGTGTATATATATACATATACATTTATATAAAAACATATGTATATACTTTTCTTGATAGGTGATTATATATACATATGATTATTCAAACCACAGACAATGAGTACATTTAAATCAAAGTACATTTATCTTTACTTTGAGAAGACCTTTCACAAACATCTCTTTATATAGCAGATATATGACAGTCATTAGAGAGAAAGAGGGACTCATTTAATGGTATAAGTAAATAAGTGAATGTAATAATAACAATAATTCTAAAAATGAATAAATTAGAGCCTCTCAATTTTTTCAGTTTTTTTCAGCTTGTTTAGGACAGACTTGTTTAAGTACAAGCTGTATTTGCACTCCTCTGTCAGGCTGGTCATGAGGGCTAGCCCAGTAAGGAAATACCTTTCTAACCTCACTCCAGGCCCTGAAGTACTTCCACGCTGCATTTGCCTGAAGCAGTCTCTGTACCATTCCCAGGCAGGTTTTCCAGTGCTTGTTGCACATGCCACTTGCTTGTTTCACACTCAGTGCTCTAACCCACCATGAGGACATATATGTAGACTCATCTTTATCTATACTGCTCTTGCTATAGAATAAGGCTGTGAGAGCTGCTAGGTTCAGGAAAGATGAGAAAATGAGCTGGAAACCCCAGTGAGAGATAGGCAGGGTGAGAGGCAAAACCAGCAGTAAGCAACTGCCCTGGCCACTTTCCTGGTCCTGTTTCAAGAGCTGGCACCAGGATTCATATCTGTTTATGCATTAAATGTCATGGAGCAGTAACCTTATTCCCAGTTTAGAGTGTCCTATTGAGTCAATTCACAACTAACACTGAACCTCCAAATTCGACTTTTAAAAGTATGTCCAAGAGGATGTCAGTAAGGACTACTGATTCAAAGCTTTTCAACTCTGTTTCTCAGAGATAGAGTAAATGGTATAAGTGGCACTTGGAAATATTAATTAACTTCTGGATCTTTCATTGCCACAGCAAAACTGATGGATAAGAAATGTAATGTAAAGTAAAGTCAAATTCATTTTGTTGTAACTTTAAAAAATTCTTAGGAACATAACCTTATAGGGGTATTCAGCAAATCATAAATACATAACAAGTGTTCACTGAAGTTTAATGCACTCCAATAACCTATAGTAACTGCGTAAACAAAGGTTACCAAAGTGCAGTTTAATCTCTTTAAAAATTGCTTGTTGTGCTTTGGGTCAGAAATATCATGACCTTTAATCGCTGCAATAAATTGGCTCTGTATATACCCATATTTGTCACTTGTGCTTACTTCTTTTTGTGTATCATTTGCCTCTAAAAGTGAGGCTGCAGCTGAAACACATTTTGCATTATACTACATGCTAGTATACCTTACAGAGCCTATTCTAAACAAGTGCGTGGGAAACCCAGACAAGTAACCACAGAACAGTGGAACTACAGAAAGCTGACTTTTTCCAAAAGCAAATGTCTGCCTTTGCCAAAATGGGTTCCATTAAAAATTAATGTCTACCATATCCTAGAGATGTGCTTACCTTGGCTGTAGTATGTGTACTCTTCCCTATACTTACCATAGGAAATAAAGTTACAGAAGCAATTTTAGCTGCTATGAACAGTACTGTAAATGTCTGGCATTAAATAGCAGGAATTATGTGATAATCCTTTCGGTAGAAGGGCAGACGAATTACCTGCCTTTAAACTAGTATCAGTCTTTTCCTGCAATTATTCAGGAAGAGCTAACCAAAGAAAACACTCTTTCCACAGAAACCAAGTAAATTAAACATCAGCTCTGACACCTTCTGTATTTCAGGTGTTGTATAATGCCACACTAATTACATAAACTATTTTTATGTTAATACTGGTAGAAAACATTGCCCCTAAACTCTTTTTTTCCTGTGCAATCTAGATATAAATTATTGCTAAATCTGAATATCCCTTTAAACAAATCCAAAACCAGTGTGGACGGAAAATATTTTCCAGTTACTTGTGAAATTCACTTGAATCACAGGTCATTATTTTTCTTTCTGCAGTTGAGTGGGAAAGAAAATGTAAAGTGCAAAGTGTAAATTCAAATATTTTCAATAATTATTGAAATAATTGTTGAAAAACAGAATGTGAACTAAATAAATATAATCCATATTGCAAGTTGTCAAATCTCTGCATTCTCAGAAGAATTAGAAAAACAGAGAACAGCTGTTATGTTTGAAGTTTTGTGGGAAAAGAACACTTTGTGTATTTTCAATAGCTTATGTCTTTCTGAACCCCTTTGGATGATTTATGTTAAAGATGAAACATAGACTGAAGTTAGGTGGGTTCAAGTTGCTCTGTGAAAGCCTGCCAAACAAAGCATAGAGAATTCCATAACTCCTTAATGTGATGACTTTATTCCCCTCAGAAGCAATGAAAAATAATATAGCATGGCTACAAGCACAGACAAACCTATCTACCTACATAAACACCTACAACAGAAGTCTCTTCCCTATTTAATCTCTTCAAATGTCTTCCAGTGCTCCATGATTGCTACTTGCTGTATCAAATATAAAGCTGAAAGAAAATACATACTAAATCTGTTAGTAAATAAAGACATTATCAACACTGCACACATCAAATCTTTCTTCCACTCAAGAGAAATTGAGTTCTGTTACAAACCAACATGTTCACACAAAACTGACCTGGGACGCTTTCAGCACATTTCATAAAGGTGTTCTGTGGAGGGCCAGCTGGAAGTGGATACTTCATTAAAATGGTTCTGCCAAAATCAAGTCCACCACACTGTGTTATTCACATGAGCATGAGCTCTCTTTCCATGGTTATAAATGAACACTCATTTCTGCAAATAAATGCCAATCTTCTCCACGCCAAATCCACCTAACTGTAGATRTAACTGTTCATTAGTATAATATGGCCCTTGACACCCGCTCACAGATGCACTGTGTGTCAGAGGATGCACTGTGTGTCCATGCACAGATGCACTGTGTGTCCATGGCACAGCCAGAGGAGGACTATGCCGAGCTTTAAGGTGAGAAATGCAGAAAACGGCTATGTTTGGAAACATTCAAATTGGACTTGGCTTCCTCAATCCTCTCCTACTCTCAGCACACCATGGGGCTCCAGCGAGACACCAGTGGGAATCTGAATGCTCTTCAGAAGCAGGAAGAGGGTCTTTTGGGGCCCTAACCTGACGGTTTGGAGCACTTGTGCAACCCTCTAATCTGCTCTGTCTCTTGGTTAACCTAATTGTCTCAAACAAAACCACAAAAACAACTCGCTCACATAGGATGATGCTCCCTCAGCAGTTTTTAAAGATCCCCCAATGGAAGGCCACTTGTCAATCAATATTAAATTCCAAGCCACATACTCCTGGTGACTCAGAACTAACCACTACAGACTAAAGTAAGGTCAAACAGGACATAGTCTTTACAGCTTAAATGAAAGTGTCTTTTCATTCCAAATAACCTTCCTTAATGTTTATACTGCCGATATCTCCATTCTCAGTTGTTTATTTAGAGATACTAGGTGTGCCACAGGCAATTATGTATAAATATCATATAACAATATTAGATAAATAAAAAAAGAATCGCTTCTGTAGGTATTTTTTCCACATCCTAAGTATTTCTGAAATGTTTTTAAAGGATTTTTGCTCAACCAGGACCCAAAAAAAAGGATGAGGTGACCTCCAATCTGAATAAGGAAATTCTGTATCCTACATATGAAAGTAAGAACTGCTTGACTTTTTGGCAACATAATCAATATTCTGTCCTGAAAATAACTACTTACTGTGCTGGAATGGGTCCTATTGAGCACTTTTGTACAAAACACATTGCTAGCTTTTTATGTTAGAGAATTTCTGATGCAGCAATGTGGTACCGAAGTTGTAATTTCTAAATTGAAATAATAATCCAGGGCAAGTATTGCAAAGTATTATTTATTAACAGTGTGGTTTTATGCCTCTTTTGTATTTGTTCTTTAATTTCTAAACAATAAAGCTTATTGACAGGAAATCTTCAAGAACAAGTAACTGATAGCGAAGAGTATTTACTAAATTATAATGTGAATTTTATGATGATAAGATATTTACACTAAAGCATAATCCTAGCTGTTACAAACCTTAAAAAGAATGGATTAATTCCAGGTGATCTTATATGTCAGTCTAATACACAGGCAGGGTGTGTTCCGAATTTTGGATAGCAAGCACGTGTAACAATTTACAAGCAAAAAATTGACTGAAACATCTGCAAAAAAGATTTTGTCAAATAAATGGTGGAATTATGAACTGATGATCAACACCTGCTAATTGAAAAGGGGTTATTTGACAAACTACCAACAAAAAATTCTACAACACTACACAACTTTCTAAATAGAGAATATAATATTCTAACTGCAGTCTCTTCCCTACCAAACCACTTAAGAGATGAAGACATAATATCAAGTTAATTTCTGACATACTGTCTGGGACTCCTCATACGCAAACGTGAGTACATATCTATATAAAGTGAGTGAGTGAGGGAGAAAGAGAGAGACAGAAATAGAGGCAGACTTGCCTATCCAATTATATACTGGTATAGTTTCTAATTTTTGCATATGCAATAACCTTGGTTTTAAAGGACAAAATTAAGACATTTGGCCTTATACCTTTGACAGGTCACTAGAAAGACAGCTGATGAAAATTACTAATCACATGCTTTATAYGGTGCATGATGAATTCATCACCAGAGCAGAGTACAGCACAATCTTTATAAGCCTGGTTAAGGCCTGAAATACCATGTAAAGATCTTGGATATCATTTGTTCAGCCAAAGGAGATTTCTCCAGCGTAAGCATTTCAGAGGATAGCAGCAAGAATATCTTATATGGACTTCTACCCCTCACCCCTTCCTCCATCAAGTTGTGATGGGAAGGATGGGACTAGACATGGGAGAGACAAGGTATATAGAGGCCTGGGGTAGTTAAATGATTCAGAATGAAGTCCTCTGTACATCTCTTATCTGTGAAGACATAAAAATCTGATCTTAAAAATTTGCTTTTTTTTAAAAAGCATTTAAAAATACCCTATACATGCATTCTCTGATTGTAAAGGTATGTATATACACATTTCCAGTCCCCCAGTAATGTTCACGCTGCTCTGTGTTTTAGAAATGATCAGAGAACAGCCAGAACAAAGATAGATAGTTATCTTTTCTACTGTGTACAGTCAGTAAAAATAAGTATTTGGGATACAATTATGCCTGTTTGCTGATCTCATATTGTTAATGTCATAAAATGTAGAACAGGAAAGGACATTAAAAACTGTCTATCTCTGCTGTCATTGAAACTAATGAGAATTTCGCCCTTACTAAAACCAGAGAAAACAAATTAATCTGCTTGAATAGAGCAGTAAGCTAATAAGCTTTTTTGAGATTTAGATTCAAATGTTTATTAGCTACTTGTAGATTGAGGCTAGTTAGCATTCAGCAACACATATTAATCATAAAGGCTTATGTATTTCACATCTGATTTCAAAGGAACCTGGGAAATAAACTGAAAGGATGAAATTGCAAAGGATTAGATACCCTTTCAACCATCTAATCTTTCCAATGGCAAGATCAGCTGTTGGTAGCAATAAACATCATGGTTTAGAACTCTTTTCCTTTCCTTCTTTCTCTCTCTCTTTTACAGTTGATTTGTATAGGGATATCAGAACTTACCATATCACTTCAGTCTACAAAGTTTCCAGCAGGGCTTTAGCTTTTTGCTTTCTAGAAAAACATGCTCAAAAATTACTGATGATTAAATATTCACTCACTGACATGCTTAATTATAATACTGAAGTATACAGTTTATCCTTTCAGATTGGCAAATTTTATTTTCATGGAAAAGGTAGAGTCTATATAAATTCTCTCTTTATTTATTTTTACAGTGAAGCGTATTGCTCATCTTCAGACTCCTCAAATGAAATAGAGAGGGAGAATGGGTACCATCTTATTCTGCTCAGGGTAGTTCATTTCCATTTACCAAAGGTTTATGAAGCATCTAACTCTATAATGTATTTACACATACACACACACATAAATATAAAAAATTCACTCCCCTTACATTTCAAAGACAGAGTATGACATATGTCAGAGAAAGTGAAAGGTTAGTTTAAAATTATTGGCATCATCATTATGCAGTTTGTACTACAATTTAGGTTCTTGATTTCCTTTGTTTTTTAAAATAAATGTTCAGAAACACCTTCTTCGTCGTAACTTACTAAAAGGCAATGCAAACTTCATAACCAGTTTATTAGACTGCAGTTAATCTATATGGTTTACTGGAAAGAAGATATCTGTTATATCATTTAATATATTTTTGACTGGAGAACAAACAAATGCTGATTAGCTAGGAAAACTGTTTCACTTCCAGGGATGAATTTGCATATACTACATAGATCTTTCAAAAATGGGATAACCTACAACACTGAGGAATCATTCTCTCACTGAAGGAAAAACTAAAAAACACTAAAGAAGCTCTGATCTTTTGGAAACTCAAGAAACTTGGAAACCTCTATTAAATCAACCTGAGGCATCTCAACATGAGGGGAAAAAACAAAGGCAGCAAAATAAATAATAAAAGGCATAAATATCCTGTAGGCCAATTCTACTAAAACACTGAGTGCGACCACACCAGGAGAATGAACACGATAAGGAAAGAAACATTCTGCATCTTGCAGTTTACATAAGCTAGGAACCACATTCTTCAGTAGATGGCCGCAAATCGTATTTGGCACTTTTCTAATTGACCCTAGAATGCCTCAAGTAATCTCTGYCTTACCATTTCCATGAAACTTTAGCAGAATGTGTTTTTTCTCTAGAGACCAGCTGCCATGGTGCCCTCTACCAAAACCTGTTTGGATAGACAAGACAGAAAAAAACTAACGAGTTACTAGAATTGTATACCGCAGACTATATCCCTTCCCCTCTTACTTCATTCCACAAGCCCAAATAAATAAATGCAGAGCCTATAAAACATTAAGATAAAATATCGGAATTCCCATCCACATTTTGTTTATTATCGTTTGCTCCCCACACTCCAAAGTAGAAACAAACCTCTTTCATGAATGTATTATCTGTTCTGGATTTACAGTTATTAAAGTATAAAGTGTCTGAGTTTTCAGAACTGTTTGAAAATAATTTAGCTGACATGACACTCTTATTTTGATGAGTGATCTTTCACTCTGGAAAAACAGTTTTTTGGTTTTTACTGTAGGTAGTGTTAAACTGCAAATGAAAATACGATCAGAGGATTGCTTTCCCCATATTTTCATATCACAGAATAATATGTAAGCAATAACTTTTAGTTCAGCATAAAAGCTCCTAGATGTGGTTGGAGAAATCTTCCTCCTAATGTACAAACACCAGTGAGTAGGCTTCACAGGTTTGTTAGTGTCAACACTTCTGGACTTAAAATCCTCCACCTCCAACCCCCTCAGGTTCTCTCCTCACTCTTCTTCCTCCTGTCCCATGCCCTGTCCCTGACACTGATTCAGTGATGACAATTGCTGCAGAGAAAAGAACTGAAAAAGCAACCCCACTACAGGATTTGCCTCTTTGTGAGTTGGATGTATAAAGAAAGCTCACATCACCAAGTGTTTAATGCAACTCAGAAAACTCTCAATGAATAACCCTAAGTAGAATACAAAGCATGTCAGGGGCTTGAATTTCCAGCTAATAAAGCRAAAAGTTTCTAAGATCCTACTTGGCCTTTCCAATCTGCTATGTAGTGTGCTGTTTGATCTTTGCTAAACTGAGACACAAAGAATACTGCATTTTCCAAACTTGTTTGCAGTTTATGAGATAGTTGATTTACTGTCATTCCAAAAACAGCTTGCTGCACTTCTGCACTACTTGTTTCCTTGTCCATAGAAAATCCTTGCAGACAAAAGGAAACCAGTATAGAGGATGTCCTATAAAACTATTAATGAGAGTTTACTGTGGAGGATTTTACCTTGAAGGTTTTTTATTCAGTGTTTGTTCATTATCATGTTGCTACATCTTAAAATCAAAATGAATAACTCTCTTAAATGTACTTGATAAAGCAAAGACATAATTGGAATATTTTCTTAGTATGGAACTTTGAGTAACTATTTGTTTTAAAAGTTATTTGATACAGGAGGACTCTGAACATGGAAATACTACAGTAAATTAGCTAATGATGCTGGTTACTTGCCATTAAATACTACACTAAAAAGAACAGGAAGAGGACTGGATACCGTACAATTAGAATTCCTAGAATATTGTTTCTGAAAAATATCAAAAAAGGCTTTTAAATAAATTTAAGGAATGATAAGAGTGCTCAGCCTTTGTACTTGCAGCTCAGAATTTCCAGCTTTCACAACTGAAATGAGGTTTGTTAGTTGATTTCAATTCAGATCCATTCTTAACAAAATATTATTTTTAACAGTGAATCACATCCCCTCTTTTTAGGTTTCTTTTAGTTTGCTGTTCCCAAGGAAAATAACTGAAGGGATGAAGATATCTGTTGAATACATTTTTGAGAATACAGTTTATTGTTACTTGTAGCTGGCGTTTTCTGCACAGATGCAAATGCAAATATATGATAATATCCTATTAGTGTAAATTATGATTATGTCAAAAAACAAGCACAAAAATTTCCTTACTGTAAATTCAATTGCTGTTACATGATGCAGCTCCTACACATACACCCTATTTAGCAGCAAGACAGTGAATACACTTCATATCTTATACAGGAAAAGCTTTGTCTAGAAAAGGCAGCAGCCTAGCCTTTATATGCCAAAGCACAGCTCGGACCTTTTAAACACCAAAATATTTACTTATTGATTTTCAAAAGCAGCAACAGGGTATGTATTCAAGTAATAAACATCTGGTTTCTCTGTGGACTTACATGGGAATGCTCAAGCAGATCAGGATCTTTATTTCTCAACTGTAATACCATGACCATCAATTTCTTGCTTACTAAAAAAAAACAAAGAAACCCAAAAAACTTCTTGTCCACTGTCATACTTTCATGAGCTCTTCCTGCTTGTCTCTTAAGGGTTGACTACCAATTCTGGCAAGCCTCTGTCTCTCACTCATTACATTTTCCAACCAACTTGTGCTATCTCCCACACTGCCTTTCACAGTAAGGAGGTGCTTGCAATGGAAGTCATCAGAGATCTTTAATTAGTTCTTAAAAAGAGAGAGATAGAGAGGAAAAGAAGGCCTTCTCTTCCAAAACACCTACAAAATCTTGACAATTTGGGACTGCTGGTGTTCCCAGGCTACTGACTATTATGGTTTCCAGAACTATCAAGTTGCATTCATTTTATTGCTTTTCTTAAACTTAGATAAGTTCTCTGGAATCCTGCTTATGTTTTATTCTATATCTGAATAGAACTTCACAAATCAAGCTTATATTCATCAAAAAAAGAGGGAGTTAAAAGCTCTTCAGACCTTCCATTAGCTCTCACTTCTCAAACTCTGCTGGAGCAGGAATGGTAACAGTGCTGATGATGCAGAGCAACAGCAGAACAGGGCACCTAAAGCTTCTTCGTATGACTATGACAAGTCAGTACAGTCCATCTCTCTAGGGGTGTAAGGGACGAGACGCAAGTAACTGTACTGTGAACCCAAACAACACCCAAAAGAGGATTCCTGAAACGTGAGAAAGTTCCAGAGAGGCACAGGGAGGGGCCTGGTGTCACTTCCATTGACTGACTGGTGTCTCAACCACTCCTGAAACTGGGGCGAGAGAAGRTTCTGRAAGTCCAGGTACTGGGGCAATAAATAGGGGCATGTACGAGCCCTGGGTAGGTGCTCTACACTGAGCACCCCTGTTGGCAGGTCCAGTGCTGGATTCAGGACTGGTGATCTCTTCCTCTCTTCCTCTCTTCCTCTCTTCCTCTCTTCCTCTCTTCCTCTCTTCCTCTCTTCCTCTCTTCCTCTCTTCTCTTCTCTTAAAGTTGTTAAAGTAACACAAAGCCTACTTTGGTTTAGATATAATTGTGAGAGGGTCAATGTTGGTAGGATATTTGTTTCATTAAGGTTGATGTTTATACATGTCTCATAAAGCCGCATAGCTTGGGTAGATATAATTGTGAGAGGGTCAATATTTGTAGAATATTTGTTCCATTAAAGTTGATGCTTGCGTAAGGACCTTGAGTGTTATCTCACCTTAGTCCACACCGACGGGATCTGCGAATCTGAGTCACCACCCCCCCCCCACACACACACTTCCCGTAGGTGGGACGTGACAAGGAGTATGGTCTCAAGTCCCGCAGATGAAGGCAAGATGCTCTGTGGGCTTTGCTCACAATCTGGGCTCCAAGCAGAGAAGCACCCATCTCATCTGAGCCCAGTGCTTTCCTTCACATTATACATGAMAGAAAACAGAGAAAGAGAGGCCTTGGCTCTATAATAAGATGATCTGAACAATAGCAACATGTCAAGCAGGATACAATGCAGTAAGGTTCATTTCAAATTATTTCCAAGCAGTACAGAGATATGTGTCCTTAATTCTATTTTACTTAGTCCATAAACCAAGACCAGTGAAGCTCTCAAAAAATGTTTCAACCCCATTTTGATACAATTCTCTCAGAAATGAGGAATTCTTTATTATTTATGTCCATAAAACAAATTGTCAGATTATTCCATGATTTCCATATCTACCTTCAGGCCTAGGTTTTACAGCATTAAATAACCCAAATTATCTCTGTATTACTTACGACACATACTGTGGCAAGAAGGAAGTTACAATTGTTTCACCTAGCTCAGTTTTCATGCTTATTTGTTCTTTAGCTCTTTTTTTAAGACTATTGGGAGTACCCAGTGTATGAAACACACATGCTTTCTGTCCACCATAAACAGCAATATGGCACCACTTCACTAGATATGGACTACGAGATCTATTAGAAAGCAACTGGGTTTGTTTGATATTGCCTGTTCCCTGAACAAGCCTATTAAGTTTAGTTCTGGCAAATACAATTAATATCTGTAAGAACAACAACAAAAATATTATTAGGAAAACAGCACAAGATTTCAGAAACCACTAACGAGAAATATGAAGTCTTGAGATACTACTTCAGGTTTATGGACATGTGGCATAGATATACCTCCAATACCCTGCGTTAACCAAGAACAAAAAAATGATAGGAGTAAGAAGGACTCAGTGGTTGAATCAAGATGTCATCTGTTCCATCTCCCTTCCAAAGGCAGAAGAAACTTTTGTATTTCCTAAAAGAAACCTGTCTTTTTTCTTACAAACTTCCAAAAATTGGGAATTCAGAACCTTCTCAGACAACCTATTTCAACACTTTATTAACCTGAATGTTAGGATACTTTTTTTCCTAATTAATGAATTACCTGGCTGGAAATTAAGTCTCTGTCTTTATGATTTGTCTATACTGACACTGAAAATGGACTTTTCCTTTCTTCCTACAGCAACATTTTTCCTGCAGCATCTCAGCATCTGCTCAGTTTTAAACRTCATTCAATTTTTCTACCTAAGTCAACTCTCCCAGACCTCTCAGTATTCATGCTGTTTTCTTTAGATTCTTTCTAAATGCTCCACATTTTTTTAACCAGTGGTGCCAAAAATATCACCTTTTGTCCCAGAATCAGTAAAAGAAAGTGTACATTTGCCATTATTTTCTCTTCTTTAGATGCACAGAACATGAAAAGAATAGTAGAAATTTTTCACTAGGAGTTTGATTTTCCTCTTCTTTATCCCTCCCTCTCCCAATCAGGTGAAGTAACAGTATCCACCCTTGTCTTCTATCTGTATTAATTATTATGTCCAGCACATGTCTGGCCTGCTGCAAAAGGTGTCATATACCTGTACACATAAAAACAGCCATACTGCACCAGTCAGAGTAAATGGACTGTCTTTGACAGTGGCCAAGAATAAATGCCTAGAGAAGAGCACACAGGGGAAAATCCAATTCCAGTGGTTTATGGCTTAGTAACTTTCCAAGACAGAGGTGTCTTTGAAATGAACTGTTATTGGTGGCAATTTCTTTCACGGACCTGTGTAATCACTTACTGAACACTTATAATGCTTTTGCACCCAGAACATTTCACGACTTCAAAGAAAAGTACCTCTGTTTGTTTGTTTGACTTAGACTATTAATTTAATTTGATTATTCTAGACACTTGTGTTAGAAGAGACAGTGAACAATCATGCCCTACTCAGTGACTTCATGAAAATAACATAAAATATTAAACTGAGGAGGATAATAGAAATCTTCAAAAGAAGACTTTTATAACTCTTTTGAAGAGTTTCTGCATTTATAGAAATATCACCTGAAGTTGATGAGTCAACAGTATTTCTCCTATATGTACATGACCATATTCCTGCCTATTTCCAATGCTTGTTTTACTGTGCTCTTACATTCAAGTAGCATTTCTCCTTTTACTTTTGGGAACACTTGAATTTTGTTTTCTTTTTCTTTTTCCCTTTAATAAGCCTGCTTCATTTGCAAGGGTTTGGAATTTCTCCTTTCATGGTGACTCTGCTTTTGTTTGGATTATGAACCTCTGCAACATGTAACTCAAAAGAGGTTCAGTCTCCAAGAGGAAAAAAAGAGATTGATGAATCGTAGTGATATTTTCTTTATAAAGCAAAGTGCATTCCAAACATTTTTCCCATGACAAAAA
Source organism: Apteryx rowi (assembly GCF_003343035.1). NCBI lineage: Eukaryota > Metazoa > Chordata > Aves > Apterygiformes > Apterygidae > Apteryx > Apteryx rowi. Next base: position 650,737 of record NW_020450711.1, read on the forward strand.
TGTTATATTTGCATAAATAGAGTATGTATATACAGTGTATATATATACAGAATAATCCTGAATAGGTCTTTGAGACTGTAAATTTCTCCCATGACTTGATTCCTCTGTGTTCAAGAACTCTGTTGCAGCAGAAATCTCCAATGATATCAGGAATTACAGTGAACAACATACCTCTAAATGGAGAAGTTATGAGCATTAAGAAGTACTTTATTTCTGATGAGAAGCTATAGGTAGTTATAGAATAGGAAAGGGTCTATCTATCTATCTATCTATCTATCTATCAGGATTCACTGAATTCTTTCCTACACTATTACAATATAGAAAATATCCTGTGCTCTACTATTTCTAAATAGTCCTGTCAGAAGTATGAGATGGGAGTTAAATACCATTTAACATTTTTGTTTCATCTTCTTTTTCATCAGTACAGCCTCTGTTATGTGTTACTTGTTTTGAATCATAGTGTTATGATTTTATTAAATTTCAAAAAGAACATTTGACAATTGAAAATATGCTTTCAGATTGTAAAAATGATATCTGAGTCCTCTACACTTCTCATCTCCTCCATTCAGCTACACAAGCTTTCTAAAGCATTTTTCTTGATTTAGTGGGAACTGAGAACAGGCCAACACATTATGGGTTAGGTATACTGTATATTCCATTTAAACTCTGCAAACTCCTACTACTGAAGAGAGGGTCAGTTTTGTTGTCAGACACGTAACTCTTATTTTATTGGAAATTAACGTCTGCTTAAGACCTTGAATACTATGAATCCATTTTTTTTTGTTCAACTACGGTTTTGAGAACTTAAGGTATCAATTTATTTTGTAAAAATATGGCTATTAATCCTTGTATTTTCAGAAATTTCGTAACATGTATTTAGCCATACAGTACTGTGTATGAATTAGTGCTGTTGAGCTCTCTTTTTCTTTCATTAATGTAAAATCACAAATACAATGTGAACACAAAACTAAAATCAGACTTGCTAAGCCTCTCTTGTTAGAATGTACTAAGTTAATAAAGAATAACATTAAGGAAAAAACAGTCACTTAAGAAATCACATTGCAACAATTGAAATAATGCCAACCAGTATTTGTCTTTAAAGATTAAGAGGTTAGTAATTTCAATATACTTTTCTCATAACTCCTCAGCTCCTCAGTGACTGAGAATTACAAGACAGTTTCCTCCTGTTTCATCTTCATTATATTTATCTGCCAGGACAGATTTCTAAAATATCCTTAGTTTGTACGCTTTGACAACATACGCTTTGTGAGTATAACTCATAAGTATTATAAACATGCTTGCCAGGGTTGTCTGGTTAAAGGTGAGTTTTGTATACACACAGGTCTCCAATGCAACTACTATGGTGTACGGGGACTACAGAGTGCTTCCACTAAGAATGTTAATATTTATTTACTGTTTGCATAAATAATTTTCACAATAACTTGATTAATTTATGAATTAAAATTAATTTACATATGTCACTCAAAACATGGAAACGGCAACTTTTTGCTTTAAAAGTGGATAAAATCCCTTTCCAAAAGAAAGGTCTCTGTATACTTTCCATTTAGTAATAATCACTGAATWTTGTTTTTTTTCATATTTTCAATGTTTAAAGATGATATATAATTATTATTATTCACAGCTGAAGACTTCTTTAATAAAGAATATTCTTCTCCACTTAATTCCTTGAATTACTATCCTGTTTTAATGCTGCTACTATCTATTGTTTTGCATGTGACAAAGGTCACAGGCCCCCTAAATTTATTGTACACTTGTAAAAGGTCACGGCTTATTAGTATCCCCATTCAAGAAAAAGCTAAACTCTTAAGGAAGGCAGAAATCTTTGCTATCACTCTCTCCCTAACATGGTATTTGCAAGTACTTTGGACATAGAGAAGGAAAACTCAGAGTTAAGGTCTTGTATCTCCAGGGAGGGGAGAAAAAATCTAAAGCAAAATAAAATACAAACCAAAGCTAGTGCCAGAAACCATACACTAAAGAAAGCCAGGAGTCTACCTCTTTAACTACTAGGTACAAGGCATGAAGGACTACTTCCAGATCCCACTGAAGTTCATGAGAATGTCTGTAATCAACATCACTAGGTAGGATCAGACCATTATTTTTCTAGCTCTGGTTAACCACAAAATATTAGAAATTACAGTAATGACAGACTTATTTAAGAAAAAGTGAGTCGAGGTATTTTTTATAAGATTCTAATATTACATTATCACTTCCTCTTTTCCTTTTGATGCTGTTGTTGCTGGTCTCCTCACATCACATGTATTTTCAAGCAAGGGACACCATAAATATTAGAAACAACTACTGCAGTAGTTCTTCAAATGGCATAAGATACTGTGATATAAAGAGATTGTAGTACATGTAGAGCTTTTCAAATGGGGTGTCGCTAGTGGTAAAGCCAGGCAGAGGACAGAGCTGCAAATAATGGCAGGCTGAAGTATGGTAGGGACAGGCACAGGGCAACAGGAAGAGGGTTATCTGCCTGCTTCTGCCCTGGACCTTGCCACAGCCACCTCCTTTCATCCACATTTCCTGCTCTGCCTCAGCAACCCAACAGCAATTCATTCCCCAGTGCTTCATTATATTGAAAAAACTCCTTTCTGTATAAAAACAACCACTGAAAAAAGTGTGCGTGGGGAATAAGAGGATGAGAAATGGTGGAGTGAAATGAGGAAAAGTGTATGGAGAACCAATGACATATGCCAGGATATTTTTGTTTGAAAATTACAGAGACCCTTATTTGGTATAACTCAGTGGTTACTGATATAACTCATGGCTATTGCAGGGAACCGTATCATGTCATATTAAGGTATTACTGCTATACTATATCTTGAATATGGCAGATGACTGTTTATACATTTCAATTTTTTGTTTCCATAGTTCTGTCTAACAGTGATATAATGAAGTAGTAGGAACATATGAGGAAGTTGAGAATAGGCAGGACAGAAGATATTTTGCTACAGGAATTCTACATATGAGTATTACTTATTTTCCTTTTCATATATGCGCAATCAGTTCTAGCACCTCAGCTTTTGTTCTGGYTTCAAAAGCCAAGTTTAGCTTGGCTCTGCAACCAAAGATTTTRGTTTACCAGAGTCTAACAGTAGCTTTTGCATGAGAGCTACCCATGTAAAAACATTTGAATGAAAAGTTTAGAACATTTTACATGATTTTCTGATTTCTTTTGGTTGCAAAATACAGAGGATTAATATTAATGCTCAGTTAAAAATCAGCCTAGAATGCTGACTGTATACAAAACATAAAAGGAAAGACATAAACAAGAACGTAGAACACCTGGCATGATCCAGGTGTTCACATTACTTTCAGGCTTAATCCCCTTTTTTTGTACAACTTCTATGAAGATGAATTCATTTATCTGTGGAAGAGATATCTGTGCAAGTCTGCCCACCCAGAAAAGAGTCCAAAAGTGGGAAACATCAGAAGGTGATACAAATAGCAATTTTGCAAAAAGTGCTTATTACTTAATAGTAAGCCCTGAGTATCAGTTTGGCTCACTCCTCTCTAGATTCTCATACATGTGCATGACCTGTAACTGCACTGCAAAATAAGAAATAAAAAAGGAACCACAAAACATTCTGTGTAAACGCTATGACTCAGCAAAACAGAATGGAACTCGCAGGATTCATTTTCAGGAAATATGTTGGTGAAAGAAATTTACAGATATTACTCTGTTGTTGAATTAGCAGGCTGAGGAAATCTTTCAGGAATATACAAGTATCCTAAGAGAAATAATTGACAAATAATTACATCAATGATAGTTGATCCAAACCACATTTAATAGCTTTCTCAAACAATACCCCAATGTGAGTGTATGATGCAATAGTCTTCTGATACAATGGTGGATTTTCAGTTCAGATCGTTTATGTAAGACACTTTCTTATCCAACACTACTGCTTAAACACAGTTGTGTCTGTTTATATTACCAAAGTATTATATAAACATAAATCAAAGCAAGGCATAAATATTTGCAGCTGTTTTACTAAAAACAACATACGTTTTGGCAAGTTCTTCTTGCTTGTAAGTATTAGGCACTATGAGACAACCCTGCAAACAACCAAAGAGACAGGAACACATGGAACGGAGAAGAGGACCTAGAACCATCCAGCTCTTTTTCTTACAGAAATTTGCAAGTCCATGCCTGTTAAGTTTTGACCTAAAAGGCTAAAATCTCTCTTTGTTTCCCTTTCCTGCTGCTAACTTTGTAGCTGACCTCATTTAAGTAAGTGGAAAAAAAACTTTTGGTCTTTCATGAATCATATTTCTCTTGATTTGATCTTTCATCTGCATTACAGTCTAATCTCATCTTTCCCTACTTTTTTCTCACCTAAAAGCATGCCTATCTCCACCACTCATACAGTATGAGGCTTTACTTCTGATCCCATTGTAATCGTGAGCAGATCACAAATCTTTCCTATCAAGATTGTGGACACTGTCACTGCATGGAAGTATTCATATTAAGCAGTGCCAGCTGGAACTGTATTTTGCCAAATAAGCATGAATCATTTCATGTTTCACATGAAATTAAAAAAAGAAAGAGATAATAAATGAAAATACCATTCTGACTTCACTCCTCTACCTTACACCACCGCTTTCAATTTTAGCCCTCAGAGAATAAAAGACTGAGAAAAGAATAGAAGAGTACTAGTTTCTTCATTTTTATGAAGTTCTACCAGGAGAAAGGTCTGGCGTACCAGTAGCCTCACAGGTGGGATCTGTGTTACACCAGAGACCCAACAGAGAGTTTGCTTGCCCCAGCTGGCTGTGTGGAGGCAGGGAGTAGATTTGTGAAGGCCAGAGGATAAGTGGTTGTGTCAATTAACTGAATGTGTTACGTAGGAAGCATGCAAGAACAGGAGCCATTATTCCAGCAAAAAGAATTTACTGAGTCCCTCATCAGTCACAAATGTTGGTAGGAGCCAGATTTCTTCTTTCCCATATCTTTTGCACTTGTGAAACTGTAACAAAGCATTTTGTTTTGCTGTTGCTTATATTACTAGTAAAGGAATAAGCAGGAAGGCTTCTTCTACCTCTCTGTCACCCATGTTTTCTTGTATGAGAAGTAACAACGCAGAAAAGCAAATCAGGCATCATCCTGTTCATAGAGCCTAAAACAGAAGGAGAGAAAATGAGGAAGAGAAGGATGAAGAAGTAAAACTGAATCCATGACAGACAAGCAAAGCCATCTATGGGTGTGCTACAGCAGCCCATGTGAGTGAAGAAAGAGAAAAAGATATGTAGCTTTGCAAGCGGAGGGAAGCAGAATATATTAGCAYGGGTGAGTGTGAACAGGAGGAGGAGTAATAATATCGGTACTTGATGGGACTATCAGTAAGGATATTTATAGGTATTTATAGGTATTTGTACAGTGTCACAAGGCAGTCATTCATATTTTCAAGGTAGGGTGGGGATAAAGTTGGCAGATATTGCAAGTCTGATTTTAAAGAAGGTATGTATGAAGGAACATATATAAGATACAGGAAATAGAGAGATGGTAAAAGAAAACCCTAACGAAGGAAATAAAAGGAGAGGAAGAGTTAGGCAATGTGGAAGAAAAATGGAGGGAAGACAACTTCCAGAACGAGAACCATCAGTTTAGCTGCAGCAGAGGAAGGAGCTGCACAACGGCTTCTGGTCCATTTACCCCCTCCCCAACAAACAGAGAAAGCATCTCATCCAGACAGTTAGAGCTGCCAATTCTAACTCAAAACTGAGGCTGGTAAGTCTGTGAAGCAGCCTTATACTCTTTTTTAACCATGTTTTTCCTTGTTTAAAAATGAGATTACGATAAACTAAAAAAATAATTTCAGTCAAGCAGCCAGAACAATGTGTACCTGGGTAGATCAAACCCCATAAGATGCTCTTTTTCAATAAATCTATGCAAAGAGCCCTCAAGCTAACAGTCTCCACAATGGCCATTTAGTGTGAAGAAGAAAAAAAAAAAAAGAAAACACTTGGCCATTTACAGGGTAAGTTCCATCAGAATAAACTTCAGAATGAAAACTGAAATTCCCATTTCTCTAGTCTTACGCTTGGATCATACCAAATACTAACACCAGAAAGGTTCATACTTCATCATAAATAACTTCTTCTGTCACTTTTTTCCTTACACAATTCATCAAGAGCCATGATTTTTTTTAAATTTATTTATTTTTCAAAAAGATGGTAAATTTACTTCTATAAAAGAACATTTTCTGCATGACAACTATTCTCAAATTCAAGTACACCTCCACAAATACCTTTGCCTGGAAAAAAGACAACATTTTTGATAGTCTTTTTTCACTTTTTACATTAAAAACTCTTTTGTCTTTTTATTTTGAAACATTGATTTTCAGTTTGAAAGTAACTTACATATTGAATAACTAACGTAAAAATCAGTCAAAAAAATTTTTTTTTCTGATCAAATTGAACAGCTCAGCTGACCTAAAAGAATTTCCCCCCATCCTGGCCACTAGACCAAAAACTGTTGTGTGCACAGCCTTGTTCTGGCCTAGAAAAGTGGCGTTTACATAATGCTGTATTTCAATTGCCCGTAACAATTTTTGATTAAATTATTCTGAAACRTTTCAAATTCTCTAAACAAAGCAAAGAACAAGCAATGATTGCTTCCCTAATATTTAACTCTGATACTGAAATCTGCTAAAGTCTAATATAAAACAGTGCTGGAAATTAGAATGGGCAAAACACCCAAAGTCTTATTTAAGTTAATTAAAACAATTTGAAAACAACACTCCAATGGAAAAGTGATTTAAAGAAAAAACCTTCTAAGGCTATTTTGCATTTCCTCAGGTGTACATTGTAGAACATTAGCCTATTTTCAGTGCTCTGAAATTTGCCTGCTTCAAATGGAAACTTTTATAGGAGCAGACCACCATTTTAAGACACAATTTGAGTGTATTTTTCACCCTAGCTGTTTTTAATAGTATATTTTGTTAATCACTATCATCTAGTGGGCCAGAATTGGCAAACTAAAATGGCATTGACACCTACTCTCCATATTTTAGAACCATCCTGACATTTTAACATTCCTCTAATGATTAGAATGGATGGTAGGTACAACAAGCAAAATAATCAGCTTGAGGTGCAGCAATCATGAGATGACTGAGTCCAGGATCTGCAGGAAAGGAGGCAGATAAGCAGCAGAGTCCAGGCTCTGTACTGCAGGAGAGTGCACTGTGGCTTTTTCATGAAGCTCTCAAATAGACTCTTCTAAGAAGCAGCCATGAAGGGGAAGGGTGCCTGGGAGAGCTGGATGATTTTTAAAGAAAATTTTAAGGAAAATTGAGAGCTTCAGGAACTCATCATTTCATTGTGGAAAAAAACTAGGAATGTTGGCAGAAGGCCTGCTTGGCTAAATTGGAAGCTTCTCAGTGACCTATAACACAAGAAGTGGGCATACAAGATTTGGCAACAAGGATTGGCAACAAAAGGACAGGCGATGATAGGTGGGTGGAAAATTTCCCACATGCTGGACTTACAGTCACCTACTACTTGGTGCTGACAAAGCCACAACTAGAATACTGTGTTCAGTTTTGTGTGTCCCAGTTCAAGAAGGGTGTGTAGAAACTGCAAATAGTCCAACAGACCAAGATGGTTGAGGCTAGAGCAGATGGCCTAATATGGGGAGGTTCACTAAGCTAGTCTTGTTTAGTCTGCTGAAGAGAAGGCTAAGATGCAATAAAATAAATTGCCTATATCTACTTGAAAGGGAATTGTGAAGAGAGTGGATCCAAACTCTTCTCAGTAGTACCAGATGATAATAACAAGGGGCAACTGCCACAAACTGCATCTTGGAAGGCTCAGGTTGGCCATTAAGAAAAATATTTTCTCTGAGAGAATGGAGAAGCACTGGAACAGGTTACCCACAGAAGCTCTGAATCTCCATCTTTGAAAGATTTCGAGACTTTGCTAGACAAAAGGCAGCCTCTAGCTGCAGCTGAGATGGCTTTTACCATCCTTCTACTCCTACAGGAGAAGAGACCTGAGGATTACCATTAGCATGCAATGATTCAATAGCACACATTAGAATGGCTGCTATTCATGTCACCTGTCCAGCTGGAGAGGCTGAGCCAGCAGAAGCTCATCTGAGTTTAATTCAGTGCTTCTCAGGATCACCACACATCCTGTGACAAGAACAGATTGGTGATTATTTGCTAAATGTAAAACTAGTTTTAATAAATATTTAAAAGAAATACTTGGAGTGATTGGAAGACAATAATTTAGGTTTTCTTTGTTTTTGCCTCCTGAACACTCCCCTTTCCTCTCCCACACCATTCTTTATAATAAGGAGACATCTGACTATATTAGATATTGAAGACTCCCTTTTCCTCCTAGTACAAGTACTAATATTGTTGTGTTGCAAAATAATGTTTAAAGGTTTTGTGACGGTCCTAAGGAGGACCTCCTTAAAAATTCAGTTATCAGCTTAAGAAGTTTGCAATATTAGAAGTAAAAGCTTAACCACAGGATGAGAGTTGGCTTGTGCAACATTGCTATTAGTATTCTAGTATGACCTCTCTAATTGTCTCTTTACTTTTGAAAAACATGTAAGGTCTATATCATCTTCCTGCTATGTTGAAAGTCAACATTTGTCAAGATTTGTCAAAGATCACATAGTTGTACTGTGCAAGTTCTCATTTGCAATTTCTCTTCAGTATTTGCATAGTCATGTTAGAAATGTACAAAGAAGAAACACATATGGACAATCCATTCTTTTGTAGAAACATATGCAAGTATCTTAATATCCAACCAAGAAGGTCTATGCAGAAGCCCTAGCTTATGTACTAGAAGCAACACAATTTTGTGGTGCTGAGATGGATTCTCTAGTGCATCCACAGTATGTTGCGGATCTGGTATTATTGCTTGTGCCTCTAGACCTTGCTCCCATGCATTATTACCTACACTTTTCGACAAGATAGAAACTTCTTTAATCCCTCTCCAAAGGGGAGGAATCTGTAAAACTTCTTTGCAAGACTCTAGTCAAATGAATATCCATTTTTACATCTGACAACATTACTGGAAAAAAGGCACTTAAATATGTAAAGAATATACCTACGTACAATACAAATCTTACTGTTAGCATGCTGGTCATTAAGCAGCAGATCTGGACTTTCCAAAATGTTCCAGAAGTCTGGAAAAGTCCTTACTTGTTTCTTTACTACTTTCTGGGATTGTAGATGATCAATCTAACTTCTTGATAACTGAAGTAATCTGACGACATGTTGTGAGTATAAAATCAGAAATAGAAATTTTCAGTCTTTGAAACATTGGAAATTCCAGATTTTTTAATATATTTTAAAAATCACATTTTAATACTAGCTTTCGGTCATTATTCTCCTTTTTGTTTAGAAGTTGACAATAAAGGTTGGTTCTCTCACAGCCATAGCAACCATGATAACACCCACTGTACACATTTAAAATACTTGATCCAAAGGATTTACAAAATCTAACATACAGAAATCATAGGCCATATTTAGAATTAAAAATAACCTGCTAAAACACTCTTTGTAAAGAAGTTCCATCTCACTGGAACATCATGCTGGCTGTCTGAGTTTGGTCTGATCACAGAGCTGGCCCTGCTTTCGGCAGGAGGTTGGTTGTACTAGAAACCTCCTGAGGACCCTTCCCACCAGAGTGATTCTGTGTTGGAATGTCAAAGTAATTACAAGGAAATTACGCAAAAAAGATAAGAAACAAATTATGTGGCTTCCTCAACAAGTCAGTCAAATATGTCCTTTCTCGGCTTCCTTTCTGCTCTTCCTGATTTGCCTGGCTTTGTTTCCTTCTGATTCTCAAAAGCAGCCAGGTCTTAACCAGAAGCCAAGCTCATCAGGCTGACATCAGTGTTGAAATTGTATATTCCTGTGATAACAATACTCAAAGTCCATAGCCACACAGTGTTGCTAACTTTTTCTCATTTTTGCTTTTAAAACAATGATACAGCTTTAGCCAAGGCTGCAGCCACACAGATGAAGGTTGTGATTTCAGCAGTTCCTCTCTTCTATATCGAGAAGGAACAGAGACCTTTGGTTTGCTTGGACAGAAGGCCAATAAGCTCAGCTGCTTCCTCTCTCTGTCTTACAACACCAAGCTATCCCATGATGCGATAAGCAGATAAATAACCAGCAAACTGCAAAAGGAATGTACTGAGGCTACTTTGTAAGCAAGAAATGATGAACAATATGGGGGATGAGCAGAGGATACTGGAAGATCGCATTAGTTATTGGGTAATGGGAGAAGAGAGGATATGGGGCCAAATTACAAAACCCAGTGCTAAGCAGATCTGATGGGGAGAGATTTGCATCAGAGGCTAAATTCACCTGTCCTTGTAAACTCAAGATGGTGAGCAATGACTGCCACACATGCTAATAGTGGACTGACAGAATTTAAGAAAAACAATTGTACTGTACTAACAATTCAAAATATTAGGAAAGGAAAAAATATTATTTTTTAAATTTTATTTGGGTATGTCTGACTCAACATTTTCTAAGTTTAAGCTTAGGAATATGGGACACTGTGGGAACTCTGTAGATAAGAAAGTGCCAAAGCAAAGCAAAGCCTTTAAAAATAACACAAAAAAATTACACAAGTGTCTGTGTGCAATACAAAAAGCCTGAATTAAAGTCTATTGAAAGCAACATTAATCTTCCAATTAACTTCAGTAGGCTTTTCATAGATCCTATTTGTGATCACTAAGAATGAAAAATAGGAGTCTCATGATTCATCCTTAATTATCCCAAATATTCATTTAATGAAATCCTGACTCAAGTGAAGTCAGTGAGGCTCTGCCTTTGACTCACAAGAAGCCCAGATCCCTGCTAGGGTGCCACAAAGTGGAACTAGTTGAGGAAAATTCTGCTCCTAACTTAAACATAGGTAGAAAATCTGGCCTTTAATTACCATACAAAGTGAAATCATGACTCAAGCAAGAACAACCACAAGTACTGTTTGAAAATTCTAGTTGCTCTTATTTTATTAATTTTAGAATAATGACATTTTAAATTTCTGATGAGTAAAGCATCCTATCCTATTCTTTGTTGAAAAAAAAAAGGATAAGGCATTATCTGTATGGTCACTTTTAAAAATATTTAGTCATTAAAAGTCTTTTTCTTTTTTTCAGTTAAAAAAGCTGACTGGAAAAAAACATTCATATAAGCAGCCTACTTTCTTCTTTCCTAATCATCTAGAAGAAAAAGCTATTGTCTATGKTTGAACACTAACAAAAACCTTTGAAAGTATTTTCAGAATGCTTAACTTACAGTCACTGCAAAGAGCTGTAGATTTAAACTGAAAAATAAGGTWTCCCATTTGTACAGGAGGTATATGTGTGGAAACAACATCTTTGCTAGATTAGCTAAAGCAAAATATGTGATGGCTCTGTTTCAAGTATTTCGGGCAAAACTTATCTTTAATTTTGCAAATGTCCCAATGGGAAAATTTGTTTGCATCACTCAAAACATTTCTAATGAAAATGAAGTAAGCTACAATGTGCAAAAATATGATGTTACCTCACATCTGCTAAGGGAAAGTTGCATAAATGTTGTAAACTTAATGATTCAGAATCTCAGGCCCTTGTCCAGSTGCTTTATGATTCTAAAAATGGTGCCAAGCAATCAGAAAGCCATCCTATATACATTATAGAGGTATAAAGCAGGCATGACATGTTTTTCCCTGGTAACTCACAGCATAACTAACAGTGTCAGAGCAAAGTATCCAGATAAAAAGACAACATGTGGGATAAAACGGTGTCACACCTAATAGCCATCCCAACTCTGCAGAGAGGTGATGACCCACAACAGTTGACAAACACTGCAATTCTGGCCAATGGGAATGTGAGTTTACCATGTATTTTGTTTCATTCCAAATTTTGTTTTACTAATTAGTTTGTAGAAGAGTAAATCCCATGCTGTCTGGCTTCCCCCTGATATTCTACCTAGCCTGTTTTATATATTAGCTATCATTCACAAATACTCAGGATAATTGGCAATTAGAGCTGGATGAAAGATTTCTCAGCAGTATCTTGGAGGTATTTGGAGTTAGCTCTGTTCCGGTCTCATGAATGACAGCTGAGAAGCACAAAAAACTACATCAACCCTGAAGAAGTTACTATGCGTCAGCTGGACTAAGTTTTCATGTGTCAGCTGATCTGCAATAATGGTCTATGTACTTTCTGAAAAACCATGACAAAGATGAGGCAAGTGCAGTTAACATAACCCTCTTTACTGTAGGCTAACTTTCTGCAAATTGTCTTGCATGTTTTGTGAAGTAAAATAATTTTGAAGGGATATTTATTATGAATCAGGTATGTGTGGAAACATTTTACCCTAGCTTAGTTTATTTATATGCCTAAGTTGTATTAGCAAATCTAAGAGACTTTTATTATGTGGTGAAAAATATCTCAGAGAAACGGCAAATTCAATGGAATATTAAATGCTTTTTTCATCTCCTTCTGTTTGGAGTAAAAGTCTAGCTGTGTTGAAATCYATGGAAATTTTGCCTTTCATTTAAGTGGTATAAAGATTTTTGTTTCTTCGTAAGAGTCACTGACCAGTTTGCTTCAGCTACGTGGCTACATCTCCCTGACGCATGTAGGTCTTTGGAAATGGGTTTCCAGAACATGAATTCTTCTATACTTCCACCCCATTATCAGAGTTATGCAATAATAAGATCATCACATTGCAGTGCATTTTGTGTTTGCGTGAAAACACAACCCATGTCTCTGCCCAGACTTCAAATTAAACTCCAAGGTTCTTTGGATTTGCCCAGCCCTCACAATAACCTTGGGTGAATATTACTGAACAGGGGGGTATACTGGAGCTGGCACATCTCTAAAGTACCAAATACTTTTAACTGTAATTTTTTTCTTAACCTGATGATATTATTTCAACTAACTTGCAAAAAAGAGCAGAYGGTTTTGATCATATCTACTATGAAAAATCAAGAACAAAAATAGTTTGCTATTAATATTTYACAATAAGTACAGTTTGTTTCATTTAGTAGTGAGTGCCCTGACCTTGAAAGTGCTAGCCAGGTTGTCATTATCTTTTCATTGTGCATATCTTATTAAAAATATGGTCCAAGATGAGCCAATTAAGATATCAGAAAGGACTACAGCTACACTTCAAATTTAACAGCTTTTTTCTGCCAAGATGGAAAAGTGTCTTTGAGCACCAAATAAAATTTTTTGCAAAGATGAATCCATGTGACAGTGTGGTTAAAAGAATTAGCTGTTCTCCTTCAGGGCCAAGCTCTTGTCTATATTGTGCTCTACAGTTAATTAAGTGCGAGGCTGCAGTTTATTTCCTTATAGCTTTCAGAAAATCATTATTTTCAATTTCAGAACAACGAAGGCCAAGAAAGAATTAAGACATATGAGAGTTCTGTTCTTCTTTGCATAGCATTCACCCAGTGCAGTAGAGCCAGCATTCATTATTTAGCAGACACATAGCTAAGTTTAATTACACTCACACAAACATGTGTGAAGTGTTAAGATACTTGTTTTTACAACTGGCACATACCACTAACACAAAGGAATCTACTGGGACAGTTATCTTTACAATGTTATTTGCAAAATTCCTTCTATTTCAGAGGGGAAATTGTAAGTTGAACTTCTGGGGGTATTTTGTTCAACATTTAAATCGCGCCTATAATACCTCTCTTTCAGCAAGACACTAAACTATGCTGGTCAGCATTCATATGGCATTCCACCTGCACTAGAAACACTCTCCTAAGAATCCCACTCCAATCCATTGCAATTGCCACCTCCTTCTCCACTTGTGTACCTGCCATGTAGCCAAAAAGAACACAATTTCTGCACTTACAGAATTTCTCGAGATTCCTTAACTGTGGACTGGTAGGAAAACAGCAATTTCTCTGGGTCTGCCAATAGCCAAATAACACCGTTTGCATATGCATACACTATTTTATTTAAGTGAGAATGTCATATACTGCATTCCTTCTATTTCTCTCCTGCTCCCTCCCATATCAATAAAAAGAAATGTAAATCCAGTCAGATGCTTAATTGCAGTGGATGGCATATTGCAAAAAAACAGATGTGAGACAATGGCAAACAAAAGCATGAGTGATATTGTGATAAAAAAGAAACAGGCTGTCACAGCTGTAAAATTTTGTCAGGAAAGAAGGTAAAAACAGTAAAGCACTAAACAGAAACCAGTTCCACTCAGCTTTTTGTGCAACAAGAACATTTAAATCACAAACATCAGCTGGATGTTAATAATATTTTAATTTGGGAACAAACATGCAACACAAAGAGAAGCTGAAGGGAAGCAACATGGAAACAGAAGACTAAATTCTATGAGTTAAAGAAATCCTCCTTGTCCTGAGTGGAATCACAGAATCACAGAATCACTGAGGTTGGAAGGGACCTCTGGAGATCATCTAGTCCAACCCCCCCGCTCAAGCAGGGTCACCTAGAGCACATTGCACAGGATTGCATCCAGG